>NW_028300687.1:0-97000 GCF_049724085.1 Artemia sp. Qi Xiang Cuo
TGATAGCTTTGTATCTTTTCAACATATTGTAAAGAGTATCCTTTTCAATATGATTTTTCCGACACAAATCATCACTCGTGCCTCTGGATCAATGCAGACTTGATAGGATTCAGGCGATAAGCCTGAATACTATCAAGAATCCGATAACAACCTATAATACTATAACAACTTGGATGACGTCAGTTACAACTTGGGTTTCTTTTTATGCTATATCATTACAAACAGGAAAAAGCCTACGGCTTTTTCTTCTTTGAAATAGTAAAAGACGATCCTCAAGTAATCAAGTAGCTACCTAAGTCCAATGTATGCAGCGGTATGTTATTCCAATGATCGTATTTTAATGTAATTTTCTTGATTTTCAAGCCAATATATTTCCCTTGCTGTTCAAGCCAAGGAACTGAACTATACAGGGGTGAACTATACTTTCCTATGCAGGGATTTCGGACAAGGCGGTTCTAATGGTGTACTTTTTGTTTTGATCTGACTCCGTTTTTAGGAACTGAGAGTTTTTATATTTCGTAACATTGGACGTGATCGTCTCTTACTAGGTTGCTAGCTACCGCTGCAACCCAGACTAGGTTGTTAGCAACCGCTGAAACCCGGATAATTGACAAACACCATTTATGATGAGCTATATTCGTCCTTTATGTAACTGCACCTGGAACCACCATGTATCAGTTAGTATGAGAGAGAGATCGTTCTTTACTGTAATATCTTTGAAAAGACTGCAGTGTGAAAAGATATCAAAAATGCAGTTTTTGGTGGAAAAATTTATTCTATTTTAGAAATAATTTATTTTAGTTACTATAGATTTTTAACCCAATTAATTTCCTTTAAAATGAGCTAGTGAACAACCCTCTACGATGTTCCAGTGCCAAGCTATCTGTGGAAAAGAAAAAAAAAAGAAAAAAGAAAAAAATATCCCGTTTGGGGAGAATAACGTGGTTAAAGTCAATTTTCTTGATTTTCATGCCAATATATTTCCCTTGCTGTTCAAGCCAAGGGACAGAAAGTTTCCTATACAGGGGTTTCGGACAAGGCGGTTCTAATGGTGTACTTTTTGTTTTGATCTGACTCCTTTGTTAGGAACTATGGGTTTTTATATTTCTTAACATTGGACGTGATCGTCTCTTACTAGGTTGCTAGCTACCGCTGCAACCCGGAAAAGTGATTCGAACATACACCTTTTATATTTGAAAGAAAGTCTCTGAGCCACCGTGCTGCCAGTGACCAAAAAGGCACCAATGACTAACACCATTTATGATCGATCCTTATTTCCCACTACATAAGTTTGTAAAGGAAAGAGTTCGTTCTTTATTGTAATAATTTTTAAATTTTCAGGTATTTTGTTAGTTTGAATGAAAAGATTAAAATTATTGCTCAGATATCATAAATATTTTTGCAGTTTACATAATAACTTTAGCGATTCTAAACTGAAAAACTAAATATATGCAATGGTGTGCTTTTCTAATGATCGTCCTTTAATATAAACTATGGACTAAAGTTCGTTCTTTAATGTAATTATATGTAACTTTTATTTTATAAGTCTTCGATAGTCTAATGGTTAGTATGCCCACTTGTTACCTGGGAAAAGGGGGTTCGATTCCCCGTCGGGGAGAACTTTTAATATGTTGAATTAAAAGCACTATCTTTTCAATTTAAAATTTAAAAAAGAAACTTGTTTATTTACATTCTAGAGAAAATAATGAAGAGAATATGAATGAACCACAGTGTTCAGTTTCTTTGGACTTGAGTTCGTTTTTTAACTATAAATACAAACAAGAAAAAGCCTACGGCTTTTTCTTCTTTTAAATAGTAAGAGACGAAACTCAAACAATCAAGTAGCTAACTAAGTCCAATTATGGAATGGTTTGTTATTTCAGTGATCGTCTTTTAATGTAACAAATCCAGCCGGTGTCTTTTTCTTTTAATTTGTAGTTCAGCTATCAATAAAACCCTATCATTACTGTATCATTAACTATAATTAAGTTGAGTATCTAATCTTTTATTATAATAATTACAAAAGGTTTCTATACAGCAGTTTCCTTTAAAATGAGCCATTACACAGCTCTTTACTATGACAACGAACCGTTTGATTTAATACTTAAGTTACTATGGGTTAAAGTTCGTTCCTTATTGTAAAAAAATTGATTCTACTTTAAAAAGTATTTTATTTTTAAATACAAAAGTGACTAGATGTTGCAATTTCCTTTAAAATGAGCTATTATACAGCTCTCTATGATTTTCCAGTGCCCAGCTAGCTGAGCAGGAAAAAATAGCGGAAAGAAAAAAATATCCTGTTTGTGGAGAATAACGTGGTAAAAGTCAATTTTCTTGATTTTCAAGCCAATATATTTTCTTTGTTATTCAAGCCAAAGGGCGGTAAGTTTCCTTTATAGAGGATTCGGACAAGGTGGTTCTAATGGTGTACTTTTTGTTTTGATCTGACTCTTTTTTTAGGAGTTGGGGGTTTTATATTTCTTAACATTGGAGGTGATCGTCTCTTACTAGGTTGCTAGCTACCATTGCAACCCGGATTAGGAACTATGGGTTTTTATATTTCTTAACATTGGACGTGATCGTCTCTTACTAGGTTGCTAGCTACCACTGCAACCCGGATTATAATTGGTATGGTGAAATAATAATATACATATGGCTCTTAAATCATACTTCTTTATGGTTCCATATAGTCTAGCGGCTAGGATAGTTAACTTTCACTTAACAGGCTCGGGTTCGATTCCCGGTGTGGGAAAATTTTCAACTCTATAATCTTCGAACATTTGAACCTTTTATAATTTATAATGATGTATAATATAAATACTGTAATCTTAAGTATAGTGAAGTTGCGTATGCAAGTTAGTATAGGGAAGAGTTCGTTCTTTATTATAATTTTTTTATTGTAAATCTTACTAGGTTGCTAGCTACCGCACCAACCCGGAACTTTATGTAAAACCCTGAATACAAACAAGAAAAACCCTACGGATTTTTCTTCTTTGGAGTAGTAAAAGATGACTCTTAAAGAATCAGGCAGCTAACTAAGTCCACTGTATATGTCTTCTAATGGTCATCTTTTAATGTAACTAGCTACCGCTGCAACCCGGATACTAGGTTGCTAGCCACCGCTGCAACCTGGATCATTGGGGATTACTGTTGTCTTCCCTCTATTGAAATCCTTGCTGTATTACAAACAGGGAAAAGCCTATGGCTTTTTCTTAATCGGAATAGTAAGAGACGACCTGGTTACAAACTACGATTATGACATCATTGATCAATCTTTAACATGAAATTATAGTCTTATTTTAGTTACTATGGGCTGGAAGTTTGTTCTTTACTATAATCCAGTACCATATCGTAACAATTTGTTTAATAATAATAATTAATTTTGTTAATTACCAAAGGTTTCTATATACAGCAGTTTCCATTAAAATGAGCCATTACACAGCTCGTTATTATACTTAAGTTACTATGGGATCAGTTCGTTCCTTATTTAAACTTAATTGGAATAGTAAGAGACGACCTGGCTACAACCTAAGATTATGACATCATTCATCAATCTTTGACATGAAATTATAATCTTATTTTAAATACTATGGGCTGGAAGTTCGTTCTTTACTGTTCTTTACGTTCTTTCGTTCTTTACGTTTATAAGTGGCCTATAAAATTTAGTATAGGCAAGAGGTCGTTCTTTATAATATCTCTTACTAGGTTGCTAGCTACCGCTGCAACCCGGATACTATGGGCTGGAAGTTCGTTCTTTACTGTTCTTTACGTTCTTTCGTTCTTTACGTTTATAAGTGGCCTATAAAATTTAGTATAGGCAAGAGGTCGTTCTTTATAATAATTTCCCTTTGTCCTTATGCGTTCTTCGGTACAACCTCGCAGAGAATTTAATTTTTTCATTATAGCTTTTGTCACCCCAGTATCTACCCATTATTCTGGTAGCAACTTTTTTCTTATGTTTGTTTCGGTAATCTATATCGTTATCATACCGTTCCTTGCTCTTTTGTTTCGCTGTCTCAATTTTCCCTTCTCGATACCCCTGATCCGTAAGATACCTCTGTTTTGCTCTGTCATATTTCATTTTCTTAAATCCTGGATCACAAGACATCTTAGTAGCAATCCTTACGCGTGCTCGAGCTTTATTGCGTTTGGTGGCATTTTTATCTCTTTTAAATAAACTTTTCTTATATTTCAGGATGTTAGCTTTATTTTTTGTGTAGTAAAGTTTTCTATTAGTAGAAATTTGGATTGTTCTATTTTGATATTGTTTTTGGTTATTCTTTCTTTTTTCCACTCGCGTGAGACCATATTTTTTCAAGATTTAAAATTATTAAGCACACAAAATCCCGTGTCGAGTATCTAAAACCTAGCATAAAACAAAACTAATTTTAAAATTTTCAGGTATTTATCTTGTTTGAATTACAAAATTAGTATTATTGGTTAGACACCATAAATATTTTTGCAGTTTAAATAATAAGTTTAGTGATTCTGGACTGAAAACTAAAATAATTGCAATTATGAGACAATAATATGGAGATATGTACTTTACGGGTTACAGGATACAATAATAAATTTGAACTGAGATGAAAAAAAAATTTCTTCCAGGAGACAAAAAGCAAAACTAATTTTAGAATTTTCATGTATTTTTGTTGTTTAAATTAAAAAATTACTATTACTGATTAGGCATCATAAATATTTTTGCAGTTTACATAATAATTTTAGCGATTAAGCCAAAAAAAGAAAATTTTGGTTCCAGGAGTTTCGGTTACTATTGAGACAAGTAGCTATTATTACTATAGAGTTCATTACATGGACTGTTTTATTGCTTCAAAATTCAAATATCTTTGAAAAGACTGCAGTATGAAAATACATCAAAAATGCAATTTTTTTGACAAAATTGATTCTACTTTAAAAAGTATTTTATTTTTAAATACAAAAGTGACTAGATGTTGCAATTTCCTTTAAAATGAGCTATTATACAGCTCTCTATGATTTTCCAGTGCCCAGCTAGCTGAGCAGAAAGAAAAAGCGGAAAGAAAAAAATATCCCGTTTGTGGAGAATAACGTGGTAAAAGTCAATTTTCTTGATTTTCAAGCCAATATATTTTCTTTGTTATTCAAGCCAAAGGGAGGTAAGTTTCCTTTATAGAGGATTCGGACAAGGCGGTTCTAATGGTGTACTTTTTGTTTTGATCTGACTCTTTTTTTAGGAGTTGGGGGGTTTTATATTTCTTGACATTGGAGGTGATCGTCTCTTACTAGGTTGCTAGCTACCGCTGCAACCCGGATTTGGGGAGAATAACGTGGTTAAAGTCAATTTTCTTGATTTTCAAGCCAATATATTTCCCTTGCTGTTCAAGCCAAGGGACAGAAAGTTTCCTATACAGGGGTTTCGGACAAGGCGGTTCTAATGGTGTACTTTTTGTTTTGATCTGACTCCTTTGTTAGGAACTATGGGTTTTTATATTTCTCAATATTGGACGTGATCGTCTCTTACTAGGTTGCTAGCTACCGCTGCAACCCGGATGTGGAATTACTTTACCTATGCTATAATTAAGTGGCGTATAAAATTTAGAATAGGCAAGAGGTCGTTCTTTATTATACTTTTGTTAGATTATTCCCAAAGATATACATAATTCTCGATTCCTCAGTAGATACCCGAGGACGCCTAGGCTCCAGAAAGTTTGTAAAGTTTTTCATCCTCAGTTTTGAAATCGCAGCTTCTACAATGGATATTAATTGAGCAATACTACCTTTGCTTCTAATTGTTTGTACATATTTAATCATTCTGCACTGAATGATGGCACACATCACATAAAAATCCCATCCAATTCAAGGCTTAGTACGACATCCCCTTTTAATTTCTACTGCTACGTTTGGTACTCTTGTCTTTGTACTACGAAAAAAACAAAGCCTTTGTATCTTTTCAACATGTTGTAAACACTAACCTTTTCAATGTGATTTTATTCAGTTTATGTACAAAACAGACAGAAAGACAAAAAATGTGATGAACTTAAACTAGTTGATCCCTAATATAAATTTTCCTTGTTTGATGTGAAATTAAAAACAGGTAAAAGCCTATGGTTTTTTCTTAATTGGAATAGTAAGAGACGACCTGGCTATAACCTGCGACTATGACGTCAATGATCAATCTTTAACATGAAAATCAATTTTCTTGATTTTCAAACCAATATATTTTCTTTGTTATTCAAGCCAAAGGACGGTAAGTTTGCTATATAGAAGTTTTGGACAAGGCGGTTCTAATAGTGTACTTCTTGTTTTCAGGAGTTAGGGGTTACTTTAGTTTTTAATAAGGGGCGTCATCGTCTCTTACTAGGTTGCTAGCTACCGCTGCAACCCGGATTACATATTTATCTATTTAAAGCTAAAACAAAACTTATATTTATTAGTACTACATTAGATTCTCTTGACTGAAATTGATCTTTTATGTATTATTTAAAATTCTCAGGAATTATTCTAGTTCCATTTGCCAAATAAGATTTTTTTTTCAAAGAATCGAGCAGCTAACTAAGTCCAATATATGCATTGGTATGTTCTTCGAATGATCGTCTTTTAATTATGTTGCTAGCTACTGCTGCAACCCGGAACTATTAAAAAAATATTTTATCTTTAATTACAGACGGAACTAGATGTAGCAAGTTACTATTGAGACGAGTCACTCTTACTATACAATTTTTTAGGAACTATGGGTTTTTATATTTCTTAACATTGGACGTGATCGTCTCTTACCAGGTTGCTAGCTACCGCTGCAACCCGGATATCATTACAAACAGGAAAAAGCCTACGGCTTTTTCTTCTTTGAAATAGTAAGTGACGAAACTCAAGTAACTACCCCTGGAACCACCATTAGTAGCAATCCTTACGCGTGCTCGAGCTTTATTGCGTTTGGTGGCATTTTTATCTCTTTTAAATAAACTTTTCTTATATTTCAGGATGTTAGCTTTATTTTTTGTGTAGTAAAGTTTTCTATTAGTAGAAATTTGGATTGTTCTATTTTGATATTGTTTTTGGTTATTCTTTCTTTTTTTCCACTCGCGTGAGACCATATTTTTTCAAGATTTAAAATTATTAAGCACACAAAATCCCGTGTCGAGTATCTAAAACCTAGCATAAAACAAAACTAATTTTAAAATTTTCAGGTATTTATCTTGTTTGAATTACAAAATTAGTATTATTGGTTAGACACCATAAATATTTTTGCAGTTTAAATAATAAGTTTAGTGATTCTGGACTGAAAACTAAAATAATTGCAATTATGAGACAATAATATGGAGATATGTACTTTACGGGTTACAGGATACAATAATAAATTTGAACTGAGATAAAAAAAAATTTCTTCCAGGAGACAAAAAGCAAAACTAATTTTAGAATTTTCATGTATTTTTGTTGTTTAAATTAAAAAATTACTATTACTGATTAGGCATCATAAATATTTTTGCAGTTTACATAATAATTTTAGCGATTAAGCCAAAAAAGAAAATTTTGGTTCCAGGAGTTTCGTTTACTATTGAGACAAGTAGCTATTATTACTATAGAGTTCATTACATGGACTGTTTTATTGCTTCAAAATTCAAATATCTTTGAAAAGACTGCAGTATGAAAATACATCAAAAATGCAATTTTTTTGACAAAATTGATTCTACTTTAAAAAGTATTTTATTTTTAAATACAAAAGTGACTAGATGTTGCAATTTCCTTTAAAATGAGCTATTATACAGCTCTCTATGATTTTCCAGTGCCCAGCTAGCTGAGCAGAAAGAAAAAGCGGAAAGAAAAAAATATCCCGTTTGTGGAGAATAACGTGGTAAAAGTCAATTTTCTTGATTTTCAAGCCAATATATTTTCTTTGTTATTCAAGCCAAAGGGAGGTAAGTTTCCTTTATAGAGGATTCGGACAAGGCGGTTCTAATGGTGTACTTTTTGTTTTGATCTGACTCTTTTTTTAGGAGTTGGGGGGTTTTATATTTCTTGACATTGGAGGTGATCGTCTCTTACTAGGTTGCTAGCTACCGCTGCAACCCGGATCCAGAAAGTTTGTAAAGTTTTTCATCCTCAGTTTTGAAATCGCAGCTTCTACAATGGATATTAATTGAGCAATACTACCTTTGCTTCTAATTGTTTGTACATATTTAATCATTCTGCACTGAATGATGGCACACATCACATAAAAATCCCATCCAATTCAAGGCTTAGTACGACATCCCCTTTTAATTTCTACTGCTACGTTTGGTACTCTTGTCTTTGTACTACGAAAAAAACAAAGCCTTTGTATCTTTTCAACATGTTGTAAACACTAACCTTTTCAATGTGATTTTATTCAGTTTATGTACAAAACAGACAGAAAGACAAAAAATGTGATGAACTTAAACTAGTTGATCCCTAATATAAATTTTCCTTGTTTGATGTGAAATTAAAAACAGGTAAAAGCCTATGGTTTTTTCTTAATTGGAATAGTAAGAGACGACCTGGCTATAACCTGCGACTATGACGTCAATGATCAATCTTTAACATGAAAATCAATTTTCTTGATTTTCAAACCAATATATTTTCTTTGTTATTCAAGCCAAAGGACGGTAAGTTTGCTATATAGAAGTTTTGGACAAGGCGGTTCTAATAGTGTACTTCTTGTTTTCAGGAGTTAGGGGTTACTTTAGTTTTTAATAAGGGGCGTCATCGTCTCTTACTAGGTTGCTAGCTACCGCTGCAACCCGGATTACATATTTATCTATTTAAAGCTAAAACAAAACTTATATTTATTAGTACTACATTAGATTCTCTTGACTGAAATTGATCTTTTATGTATTATTTAAAATTCTCAGGAATTATTCTAGTTTCAGTTGACAAATAAGATTTTTTTTTCAAGGATTCGAGCAGCTAACTAAGTCCAATATATGCAATGGTTTGTTCTTCGAATCATCATTTCTTAATTAGGTTGCGAGCTACCGCCGCAACCTGGAACTATTAAAAAAATGTTTTATCTTTAATTACAGAAGGAGTTAGATGTGGCAATATTGAGACGAGACGCTCTTACTATACAATTTTTTAGGAACTATGGGGTTTTATATTTCTTAACATTGGACGTGATCGTCTCTTACCAGGTTGCTAGCTACCGCTGCAACCCGGATATCATTACAAACAGGAAATAGCCTACGGCTTTTTCTTCTTTGAAATAGTAAGTGACGAAACTCAAGTAACTACCCCTGGAACCACCATGTATCAGTTACTATGGATGAGAGATCGTTCTTTACTGTATTAGTAGCAATCCTTACGCGTGCTCGAGCTTTATTGCGTTTGGTGGCATTTTTATCTCTTTTAAATAAACTTTTCTTATATTTCAGGATGTTAGCTTTATTTTTTGTGTAGTAAAGTTTTCTATTAGTAGAAATTTGGATTGTTCTATTTTGATATTGTTTTTGGTTATTCTTTCTTTTTTCCACTCGCGTGAGACCATATTTTTTCAAGATTTAAAATTATTAAGCACACAAAATCCCGTGTCGAGTATCTAAAACCTAGCATAAAACAAAACTAATTTTAAAATTTTCAGGTATTTATCTTGTTTGAATTACAAAATTAGTATTATTGGTTAGACACCATAAATATTTTTGCAGTTTAAATAATAAGTTTAGTGATTCTGGACTGAAAACTAAAATAATTGCAATTATGAGACAATAATATGGAGATATGTACTTTACGGGTTACAGGATACAATAATAAATTTGAACTGAGATGAAAAAAAAATTTCTTCCAGGAGACAAAAAGCAAAACTAATTTTAGAATTTTCATGTATTTTTGTTGTTTAAATTAAAAAATTACTATTACTGATTAGGCATCATAAATATTTTTGCAGTTTACATAATAATTTTAGCGATTAAGCCAAAAAAGAAAATTTTGGTTCCAGGAGTTTCGGTTACTATTGAGACAAGTAGCTATTATTACTATAGAGTTCATTACATGGACTGTTTTATTGCTTCAAAATTCAAATATCTTTGAAAAGACTGCAGTATGAAAATACATCAAAAATGCAATTTTTTTGACAAAATTGATTCTACTTTAAAAAGTATTTTATTTTTAAATACAAAAGTGACTAGATAGTGCAATTTCCTTTAAAATGAGCTATTATACAGCTCTCTATGATTTTCCAGTGCCCAGCTAGCTGAGCAGAAAGAAAAAGCGGAAAGAAAAAAATATCCCGTTTGTGGAGAATAACGTGGTAAAAGTCAATTTTCTTGATTTTCAAGCCAATATATTTTCTTTGTTATTCAAGCCAAAGGGAGGTAAGTTTCCTTTATAGAGGATTCGGACAAGGCGGTTCTAATGGTGTACTTTTTGTTTTGATCTGACTCTTTTTTTAGGAGTTGGGGGGTTTTATATTTCTTGACATTGGAGGTGATCGTCTCTTACTAGGTTGCTAGCTACCGCTGCAACCCGGATTATATACTAATTATGACGTCACTCTATTCACGTCATAGCTCTAATATAAAACTATGATGACGTTCATTATTTATCTAGTAGGGTTTCAGACAAGGTATTTCTAATGATGTACTTTTGTTTTGATCTGACTCTATTTTTAGGAGTTTTGGGTTTTTATATTTCTTAGCATTGGACTGATCGTCTCTTACTAGGTTGCTAGCTACTGCTGCAGCCCAAATTCACATATATATTTATTTATGAGAGGCAGCCTGGCCGAGTGGTCCAAGGCACTGGTGTTAGCCACCAGTCTCTTCAGAGGCGTGGGTTCAATTCTTACCGCTGGTATACGATTATGTTTGAAAGACTGCAGTGTGAAAAGACATCAAAATGCAGTTTTTGGTGGAAAAATTTATTCTCTTTTAGAAATAATTTATTTTAGTTACTATAGATTTTTAACCCAATTAATTTCCTTTAAAATGAGCTATTGAACAACCCTCTACGATGTTCCAGTGCCAAGCTATCTCTGGATACAAAAAAAGAAAAAAAAGAAAAAAAAAGAAAAAAATATCCCGTTTAGGCAGAATGTTGTAGTAGCTGCCACTTTTCTTGATTTTCAAGCCAATATATTTCCCTTGCTGTTCAAGCCAAGGGACAGAAATTTTACTATGCAGGGGTTTCGGACAAGGCGGTTCTAATGGTGTACTTTTTGTTTTGATCTGACTCTTTTTTAAGAACTATGGGTTTTTATATTTCTTAACATTGGACGTGATCGTCTCTTACTAGGTTGCTAGCTACCGCTGCAGCCCGGATTATATACTAATTATGACGTCACTCTATTCACGTCATAGCTCTAATATAAAACTATGATGACGTTCATTATTTATCTAGTAGGGTTTCAGACAAGGTATTTCTAATGATGTACTTTTGTTTTGATCTGACTCTATTTTTAGGAGTTTTGGGTTTTTATATTTCTTAGCATTGGACTGATCGTCTCTTACTAGGTTGCTAGCTACTGCTGCAACCCAAATTCACATATATATTTATTTATGAGAGGCAGCCTGGCCGAGTGGTCCAAGGCACTGGTGTTAGCCACCAGTCTCTTCAGAGGCGTGGGTTCAATTCTTACCGCTGGTATACGATTATGTTTGAAAGACTGCAGTGTGAAAAGACATCAAAATGCAGTTTTTGGTGGAAAAATTTATTTTCTTTTATAAATAATTTTTTTTATTTTATATAGATTTTTAACTAAATTAATTTTCTTTAAAATGAGCTATTGAACAACCCTTCACGATGTTCCAGTGCAAAGCTATCTCTGGATACAAAAAAAGAAAAAAAAAGAAAAAAAAAAAGAAAAAAATATACCGTTTAGGCAGAATGTTGTAGTAGCTGCCACTTTTCTTGATTTTCAAGCCAATATATTTCCCTTGCTGTTCAAGCTAAGGGACAGAAAGTTTACTATACAGGGGTTTCGGACAAGGCGGTTCTAATGGTGTACTTTTTGTTTTGATCTGACTCTTTTTTTAGGAGTTGGGGGGTTTTATATTTCTTAACATTGGACGTGATCGTCTCTTACTAGGTTGCTAGCTACCACTGCAACCCGGATTATAATTGGTATGGTGAAATAATAATATACATATGGCTCTTAAATCATACTTCTTTATGGTTCCATATAGTCTAGCGGCTAGGATAGTTAACTTTCACTTAACAGGCTCGGGTTCGATTCCCGGTGTGGGAAAATTTTCAACTCTATAATCTTCGAACATTTGAACCTTTTATAATTTATAATGATGTATAATATAAATACTGTAATCTTAAGTATAGTGAAGTTGCGTATGCAAGTTAGTATAGGGAAGAGTTCGTTCTTTATTATAACAACCGGGGTCAATTATTTTTAGTTTTAATTCAGCTATCAACAAAACCATGATACTGACGATACTTACAAAATTCCAATTTACACTATCAATCCCTTATGTATAATCTCCTAATGATCGTCTTTTAACATAGCTTCAGCTACTATGGACTAAAGTTCGTTCTTTAATGTAACTCTTACTATACAGTTCGTTACCAAGAACTGTTTTATTAAAACACGAAGTTTTTAAGAGCTGCTTTCTCATCCTGCTAATATCAGTTTTTAGCAATCAATTTGAGAACGTCCTTGTTTTTCTCATACTTCTCCCTACACCGACAGCTAGGTCAGAATTTTCTCCTAGAATTGCGTGTGCTAGAGAGTGGAATGAACTTCCGCAAGAGCTGAAGTCATATATGTCTCTCGGCTCCTTTAAAAAGAATTTTTAAAAATATCTAAAAGATTAGAAATGTATTTACTAGATTTATTTTATTATTATTATGTTTAGAATTTTTGGATATTATTATTATTTATTATATTTTAGTTTGATACTAACACATCCAATCAAAATTTTGAGATTGCCATTTTGTTCAGCTTAGTTGATTTACAGATATAAAATATCTTTTTGTGTGAGCGGAGAAGTTGTGTTAAATTTATTGTTATTTGATAGCGGTTCGGGGGGGAAATTGGAGAGGATACGAGGCCATGCTTCATTT
Organism: Artemia sp. Qi Xiang Cuo; assembly: GCF_049724085.1. Taxonomy (NCBI): domain Eukaryota; kingdom Metazoa; phylum Arthropoda; class Branchiopoda; order Anostraca; family Artemiidae; genus Artemia; species Artemia sp. Qi Xiang Cuo. Next base: position 12,994 of record NW_028300687.1, read on the forward strand.
TGAGTGTGGAATTATTACGGACCCAAACGTGCATCAGTGCACAAGGAATTGAGTTTAGTGTATTTTATATATTTTTTTTAATTAAAACCCATATTGAACTTGAACCTGAACTTATTCTTAATTTTTCTTTTTCTTATTTGTCAGCCATCTCTACAGCCATGATACTATTGGAAATTACATAATCCCTATTTATGTTTTAGTTAACATGGGCAAGGTGTCGTTCTTTATTGTAAAATCAGGTGAAATTAATTAGCTAATTTGACAAGACATAGGTAACTAAGGGCAAGAGTTCGTTCTTTACTATAAAACAGGCTCGGGTTCGATTCCCGGTGTGGGAAAATTTTTAACTCTATAATCTTCGAATATTTGAACCTTTTATAATTTATAATGATGTATAATATAAATACTGTAATCTTTATAATAATTTAAAATGAGAAATTACACAGCTCTTTACTAAGACAGCGAACCGTTTGATTTAATACTTTAGTTACTATGAGTTAAAGTTCCTTATTGTAACATATCTTATATGTAACTTTTATTTTATAAGTCTCCGATAGTCTAATGGTAAGCATGCCCACTTGTTACCTGGGAGAAGGGGGTTCGATTCCCCGTCGGGGAGAACTCTTAATATGTTGAATTAAAAGCACTATCTTTTCAATTTAAAATTTAAAAAAGAAACTTGTTTATTGACATTCTAGCTAAAATAATGAAGATAATATGAATGAACCACAGGGTTCAGTTTCTTTGGACTTGAGTTCGTTTTTTCACTATAAATACAAACAGGAAAAAGCCTACGGCTTTTTCTTCTTTTAAATAGTAAGAGACGAAACTCAAACAATCAAGTATCTAACTAAGTCCAATGTATGGAATGGTTTGTTATTTCAGTGATCGTCTTTTAATGTAAAAAATTTTCAGGTATTTTGTTAGTTTGAATGAAAAGATTAAAATTATTGCTCAGACATCATAAATATTTTTGCAGTTTACATAATAACTTTAGCGATTCTAAACTGAAATACTAACTCAGTCCAATATATGCAATGGTGTGCTTTTCTAATGATCGTCCTTTAATATAATTACTTAACATTGGAGGTGATCGTCTCTTACTAGGTTGCTAGCTACCGCTGCAACCCGGACTACCCCAGGAACCACCATATATCAGTTACTACGGGTGAAAGATCGTTCTTTACTGTAATCAAGTAACTACCCCTGGAACCACCATTTATCAGTTACTATGGATGAGAGATCGTTCTTTACTGTAAATTGAACCTCTTATAATTTATAATGATGTATAATATAAATACTGTAATCTTAAGTATAGTGAAGTTGCGTATGCAAGTTAGTATAGGGAAGAGTTCGTTCTTTATTATAACCCTTCTCGATACCCCTGATCCGTAAGATACCTCTGTTTTGCTCTGTCATATTTCATTTTCTTAAATCCTGGATCACAAGACATCTTAGTAGCAATCCTTACGCGTGCTCGAGCTTTATTGCGTTTGGTGGCATTTTTATCTCTTTTAAATAAACTTTTCTTATATTTCAGGATGTTAGCTTTATTTTTTGTGTAGTAAAGTTTTCTATTAGTAGAAATTTGGATTGTTCTATTTTGATATTGTTTTTGGTTATTCTTTCTTTTTTTCCACTCGCGTGAGACCATATTTTTTCAAGATTTAAAATTATTAAGCACACAAAATCCCGTGTCGAGTATCTAAAACCTAGCATAAAACAAAACTAATTTTAAAATTTTCAGGTATTTATCTTGTTTGAATTACAAAATTAGTATTATTGGTTAGACACCATAAATATTTTTGCAGTTTAAATAATAAGTTTAGTGATTCTGGACTGAAAACTAAAATAATTGCAATTATGAGACAATAATATGGAGATATGTACTTTACGGGTTACAGGATACAATAATAAATTTGAACTGAGATGAAAAAAAATTTCTTCCAGGAGACAAAAAGCAAAACTAATTTTAGAATTTTCATGTATTTTTGTTGTTTAAATTAAAAAATTACTATTACTGATTAGGCATCATAAATATTTTTGCAGTTTACATAATAATTTTAGCGATTAAGCCAAAAAAGAAAATTTTGGTTCCAGGAGTTTCGGTTACTATTGAGACAAGTAGCTATTATTACTATAGAGTTCATTACATGGACTGTTTTATTGCTTCAAAATTCAAATATCTTTGAAAAGACTGCAGTATGAAAATACATCAAAAATGCAATTTTTTTGACAAAATTGATTCTACTTTAAAAAGTATTTTATTTTTAAATACAAAAGTGACTAGATGTTGCAATTTCCTTTAAAATGAGCTATTATACAGCTCTCTATGATTTTCCAGTGCCCAGCTAGCTGAGCAGAAAGAAAAAGCGGAAAGAAAAAAATATCCCGTTTGTGGAGAATAACGTGGTAAAAGTCAATTTTCTTGATTTTCAAGCCAATATATTTTCTTTGTTATTCAAGCCAAAGGGAGGTAAGTTTCCTTTATAGAGGATTCGGACAAGGCGGTTCTAATGGTGTACTTTTTGTTTTGATCTGACTCTGTTTTTAGGAGTTGGGGGGTTTTATATTTCTTAACATTGGAGGTGATCGTCTCTTACTAGGTTGCTAGCTACCGCTACAACCCGGATGATCGTCTCTTACTAGGTTGCTAGCTACCGCTGCAACCCGGATGTACTTTACGGGTTACAAACCAAAAAAAGTTTGGTTCCAGGATACAATAATAAATTTGAACTGAGATGAAATACATTTTTCTTCCAGGAGACAAAAAGCAAAACTAATTTTAGAATGTTCATGTATTTTTGTTGTTTAAATTAAAAAATTACTATTACTGATTAGGCATCATAAATATTTTTGCAGTTTACATAATAATTTTAGCGATTAAGCCAAAAAAGAAAATTTTTGTTCCAGGAATCTCGGTTACTATTGAGACAAGTAGCTATTATTACTATAGAGTTCATTACCATGAACTGTTTTATTGCTTCAAAATTCAAATATCTTTGAAAAGACTGCAGTATGAAAATACATCAAAAATGCAATTTTTTTTACAAAATTGATTCTACTTTAAAAAGTATTTTATTTTTAATTACAAAAGTGACTAGATGTTGCAATTGCCTTTAAAATGAACTATTATACCACTCTCTATGATTTTCCAGTGCCCAGCTAGCTGAGCAGAAAAAAAAAAGTGGAAAGAAAAAATATCCCGTTTGTGGAGAATAACGTGGTAAAAGTCTATTTTCTTGATTTTCAAGCTAATATATTTTCTTTGTTATTCAAGCCAAAGGGCGGTAAGTTTCCTTTATAGAGGATTCGGACAAGGCGGTTCTAATGGTGTACTTTTTGTTTTGATCTGACTCTTTTTTTAGGAGTTGGGGGGTTTTATATTTCTTAACATTGGAGGTGATCGTCTCTTACTAGGTTGCTAGCTACCGCTACAACCCGGATATTATGTTTGAAAGACTGCAGTGTGAAAAGACATCAAAAATGCAGTTTTTGGTGGAAAAATTTATTCTCTTTTAGAAATAATTTATTTTAGTTACTATAGATTTTTAACCCAATTAATTTCCTTTAAAATGAGCTATTGAACAACCCTCTAAGATGTTCCAGTGCCAAGCTATCTGTGGAAAAGAAAAAGAAAAAAGAAAAAAATATTCCGTTTGTGGAGAATAACGTGGTAAAAGTCTATTTTCTTGATTTTCAAGCCAATATATTTTCTTTGTTATTCAAGCCAAAGGGCGGTAAGTTTCGTTTATAGAGGATTCGGACAAGGTGGTTCTAATGGTGTACTTTTTGTTTTGATCTGACTCTTTTTTTAGGAGTTGGGGGGTTTTATATGTCTTAACATTGGACGTGATCGTCTCTTATTAGGTTGCTAACTACCGCTGCAACCCGGACTTTAAATACAAAAGTGACTAGATGTAACAATTTCCTTTAAAATGAGGCATTATACAGCTCTCTATGATTTTCCAGTGCCCAACTAGCTGAGGAGGAAAAAAAAGCGGAAAGAAATAAATATCCCGTTTGTGGAGAATAACGTGGTTAAAGTCAATTTTCTTTATTTTCAAGCCAATATATTTTATTTGTTATTCAAGCCAAAGGGCGGTAAGTTTCCTTTATAGGGGTTTCGGACAAGGCGGTTCTAATGGTGTAATTGTTATGATCTGACTCTTTTTTTTAGGAGTTAGGGGTTTTTATATTTCTTAACATTGGACGTGATCGTCTCTTACTAGGTTGCTCGCTACCGCTTCAACCCGGATTTAACCCCATTAAGTTCCTTTAAAATGAGCCATTGAACAACTCTCTACGATGTTCCAGTGCCATGCTATCTGTTGAATTACTAATAATTAAGTGGTTATAATAACCGCTTGTCACGAGGGCCATCAGGGTTCGATTCCCAGTTGTAGAGAATTTTTAATTTGTTGACTTTAAATATAACTTTACAATCCTACACTATAGTTAAGCGACCCATACCAGTTAGTATAGGCAAGAGTTGGATCTTTATTATAAAACTGTAACTTTATTATAATCAGTCCTTTATGTAAACCTTACTAACCTATACTATAGTTCAGTGGTCTATAATTTAGCATAGGCAAGAGGTCGTTCTTTATTATAACCCCAAACACATTCAATCAAAGTTTTGAGATGGCCATTTTGTTCAACGTAGTTAAAAGTTCTGGAAATTATGTATTTAAGGATGATAAACCCCCCAGAGCCCCCAGGGCAAAGGTTGCAAGTTATTCCCTGGGGGCATATAAGGTTGTTATAGATAGTGTTGTCGTAAAAACTTCGAAAGGAGCTCATTCAATTGGAAATTGAGAGGGCTAGTGCCCTTTTTAATAGTAGAAAGTGATTGGATGGTAAATAACCCCCCTCTCGCACCAAGCGTTCTCCCAAACACATCCAATCAAAATGTTCAGACAGCCATTTTGTTCAACTTTGCAGAAAGTTCTGGAAATTAGGTCTTTGAGGATGACAACCTCCCTCTCTGAGCCTTCAGGCCAAGGAATGTAAGTTATGCCCTGGGGACATATAAGGTTTTTATTGAAAGTGTTGTCGTAGAAACTTCAAAAGTGCTCATTTGATTGAAAATTGAATGGGCTAGTTCCTTTTTTAATAGTTGAAAGTGTTTGAAGAGCGACTAACGCCCCTCTCATGCCCACCATTATCCCTGACACATCCAATCAAAACTTTGAGATAACCATTTTGTTTAACGTAGTTGAAAGTTCTTGAGATTAGGTCTTAGAGGATGACAAATTATTATCATATCTTATATGTAACTTTTATTTTATAAGCCTTCGATAGTCTAATGGTAAGTATGCCCACTTGTTACCTGGGAGAAGGGGGTTCGATTCCCCATCGGGGAGAACTTTTAATATGTTGAATTAAAAGCACTATCTTTTCAATTTAAAATTTAAAAAAGAAACTTGTTTATTTACCTTCTAACTAAAATAATGAAGATAATATGAATGAACCACAGTGTTCAGTTTCTTTGGACTTGAGTTCGTTTTTTAACTATATAAATACAAACAGGAAAAAGCCTACGGCTTTTTCTTCTTTTAAATAGTAAGAGACGAAACTCAAACAATCAAGTAGCTAACTAAGTCCAATGTATGGAATGGTTTGTTATTTCAGTGATCGTCTTTTAATGTAATTTTCCAGTGCCCAGCTAGCTGAGCAGAAAGAAAAAGCGGAAAGAAAAAAATATCCCGTTTGTGGAGAATAACGTGGTAAAAGTCAATTTTCTTGATTTTCAAGCCAATATATTTTCTTTGTTATTCAAGCCAAAGGGCGGTAAGTTTCCTTTATAGAGGATTCGGACAAGGCGGCTCTAATGGTGTACTTTTTGTTTTGATCTGACTCTTTTTTTAGGAGTTGGGGGGTTTTATATTTCTTGACATTGGAGGTGATCGTCTCTTACTAGGTTGCTAGCTACCGCTGCAACCCGGATCTATTAGTAGAAATTTGGATTGTTCTATTTTGATATTGTTTTTGGTTATTCTTTCTTTTTTCCACTCGCGTGAGACCATATTTTTTCAAGATTTAAAATTATTAAGCACACAAAATCCCGTGTCGAGTATCTAAAACCTAGCATAAAACAAAACTAATTTTAAAATTTTCAGGTATTTATCTTGTTTGAATTACAAAATTAGTATTATTGGTTAGACACCATAAATATTTTTGCAGTTTAAATAATAAGTTTAGTGATTCTGGACTGAAAACTAAAATAATTGCAATTATGAGACAATAATATGGAGATATGTACTTTACGGGTTACAGGATACAATAATAAATTTGAACTGAGATGAAAAAAAAATTTCTTCCAGGAGACAAAAAGCAAAACTAATTTTAGAATTTTCATGTATTTTTGTTGTTTAAATTAAAAAATTACTATTACTGATTAGGCATCATAAATATTTTTGCAGTTTACATAATAATTTTAGCGATTAAGCCAAAAAAGAAAATTTTGGTTCCAGGAGTTTCGGTTACTATTGAGACAAGTAGCTATTATTACTATAGAGTTCATTACATGGACTGTTTTATTGCTTCAAAATTCAAATATCTTTGAAAAGACTGCAGTATGAAAATACATCAAAAATGCAATTTTTTTGACAAAATTGATTCTACTTTAAAAAGTATTTTATTTTTAAATACAAAAGTGACTAGATGTTGCAATTTCCTTTAAAATGAGCTATTATACAGCTCTCTATGATTTTCCAGTGCCCAGCTAGCTGAGCAGAAAGAAAAAGCGGAAAGAAAAAAATATCCCGTTTGTGGAGAATAACGTGGTAAAAGTCAATTTTCTTGATTTTCAAGCCAATATATTTTCTTTGTTATTCAAGCCAAAGGGAGGTAAGTTTCCTTTATAGAGGATTCGGACAAGGCGGTTCTAATGGTGTACTTTTTGTTTTGATCTGACTCTTTTTTTAGGAGTTGGGGGGTTTTATATTTCTTGACATTGGAGGTGATCGTCTCTTACTAGGTTGCTAGCTACCGCTGCAACCCGGATAACCGGAAAAAAAACACATTGTGCCCACATCGTTCTTTACTCAGGTAGTGCTAGCGCGCTGCCTATGATAATAAACTGATTACACACAGGAAAAAACCTACGGCTTTTTCTTCTTTTAAATAGTAAGAGACGAGTCTCAAATAATCAAGTAGCTAGCTAATTCCAAAGGTATGCAATTTTTGTTATTCCAATGATCGTTTTTTATTGTAATATGAAGCCAATGTCGATGATGCCTACCTTATGCATTTCTCATAAACTAGGAGGGGAAGGACAATTTAGCAGTAAAGAACAAACAAAACATTTACGCAGCAAAGAACAAGCATAATGATTTACGAGTAAACATCATCAAGTTTGTGGCTACTTTTATTGATTCTGAGACAGCGGCCTTAAATATGTTTTCTTGTTAGGCTATATCGTATGTCTAAAGAGCTTTAAACTGATTAGGGTTGATTGGATTAGCTGTTGAGTCAATAGAAGCTGAGTTGCATATAGGCCGAGTTAAGCAGGGCTTGAGTGAAATATAGTTTGCATTGTGTAGGCGGTTAAAGTAAATGGGTGGAGATTAGATATTGTCTTAAAGTTTCTGGCATGTTTATTCTTTTAACATTATCGACCATATTATTGTAATCTAAATGTTCCCTGATCACATCCCGGCACAATGACTGGAGTGACCCGTCAGAGTCATTGAAGGCAAGTTTATAGAGTTTCCAAAACCATTTTTTCTTTTGTGTTAGTTATGAATTATTACTGTTTTTCAATAATTGCTAGATTATTTTCTGGTATTTCATCTTAAAAACGAATGGTAGCTTGGAATGATAAACTATCCCGTTTTATAGGAATTGTTCGGCTATGGCAAAATGTTCTTCGAATGAAATGTTTTTTAACGCAATGATTAAGGCTGTCTCACATTTGTACGTTATCCTTCTTTGCCCATCTTCTGTAATGTGAAATGTGGGAATTGTACGCATTACATTTGGGTCAGCTCCATTGCTCAGCAGCAGTTGACATATATCTATTTCGCTAAATTCAGCAGCAGCATGCAAAGCTGTTTCGTTGTGAAAGGTGCTTTTGACATTTGGGTCAGCTCCATTACTAAGCAACTGGGTACTTTGATCGAGTGGAAATGGTTAATAAGAATTAGGTTTTGTTCTACTATTAAATATGACTTTATAATTTTTTTATTCAGTTTAGATCAGCTGCAGATTAACTTTATCAAGTTTAACATTTGCAGCAGAAAAATGTAGAGCTGGTTTGTAGAACCAGGTAAATTTATCAGGTGTGTCAGCTCCGGTACTCAGCAACAGATGACACATATCCAGTTTACCTTTTTCAGCAGCATAAAGGAGAGGTCTTTTGTCACTTAAGCCAACTCTCGCATTCAGGTCAGCTCCATTTTTTAGAAGATATTCAATCACATCAATTTGATTTTTAGATAGGGCCAAATGTAGAGGGCTTTTCCTATAAATATCTAGGGCATTTACCATGGCACCATTTGAAACAAGTAGCTTACAAATATCTAGTGCACCTTTTTCAACAGCATGATGTAAAGGTGTTTTTTCTTCATCATCCTTCAGATTCGGGCTGGCTCCAATGCTAAGAAGTTTTTGGCAAATATTCAAATTCATGTTTCCTTTAATCTGTTTTAAGAGGGCCTCGTCTTTATTCTTAATTTCCCTTGTTCTTACGTGTGAAACCATTACAATAAATAATTTTCTTCTAACCTTTTGTGTTTAGTTAACGTATCGAATATAAAAAACCTATCGAAAAATAAAACTAATTTTGAAATTTTTAGGTTTAATACCAGTTTAAACTACAAGATTAAAATTATTACTCAGATACCATAAATTTTTTTGCAGTTCTTAACTTTATTGATTCTGAGGTAAAACTAAAATAAAATATAAATATATTTTTTTCAATTTTAACGTAATCACTTATTACGTCATATATGGTTATTACATATTTAAAATCATCACAATAATGTAAACATTCTGTTTTTTAGAGTTTTGGTTACTATTGACACGAGCTGCTGTTACAATACAGTTCTTTACCAGGAACTTTTTTATAAAAACCCTGGTTGCAAACCGGAAAAATCCTAAGGCTTTTTCTTCTTTGGAATAGTATAAGACGAACCTCAAAGAATCAGGCAGCTAACTAAGTCCATACTATATGGAATGGTTTTGTGTTCTAATGGGTTTTTATATTTCTTAACATTGGATATGTTCCTTATGAAGTTCGTCTTTTTATGTATGTTTTTTTAAATTACGCATAATAACTCGCTTAGAAGGCATCTTATTACAAAACAAGAAATAATATTTTCATCTAATTAACACTTCTTATGACTCGTATCAAGTATCCATAACCTAAAAAAAAGGAAAACTAATTTTTAAATTTTCAGGTATTTTGTTAGTTTGAATGAAAAGATTAAAATTATTGCTCAGATATCATAAATATTTTTGCAGTTTACATAATAACTTTAGCGATTCTAAACTGAAAAACTAACTCAGTTCAATATATGCTATGGTGTGCTTTTCTAATGATCGTCCTTTAATATAAAGGATTTTTTAAAAACATTTTCGTGATTTCTTTTCCGAATTTTAGATACTCGCGATGGCAAGATTCTTTCGAGACACTCGTTTTGATTTTATATAAGGCCTAGAAAAAATATCTTAAGTTAAAATTTAACTCTCCAAATCAAATAATTAAAAGTACCAAAAATATTTGATCCGTTTTTGTTTTCATATAGGAAACCCAGGTTGAGATATTTCTACTACTTCGAAATTTAGTTAAGAATTACAAAACAGGGTACTTTTTCATGGAATTATTAACTTTAATAAAAACAGAGTATTGAACAGACAGTTTTCAAAATAAAGTTATTATATTATTTTTATATATTTAAACTCTAAGTTGCAAACTTAGAGTTTAAGCCAAGACCTAGAAGTAGTTTATACTGGAGACATCACGAATCATTGCTTAATATTGCATCGAATCATTGCATCGTGATGGCAAGAATCTTTTGAGAGACTTGGTTCTATTAATAAGGATTAAATTTTCTCTAGTTGAATTTTAACTGTCCAAACCAACTAATCCAAAATATCAAAATTATTTAAGCTATTCTCGTTTCGATATATGAACTAAGGATCAAAAATAGCGATTTCTCCAAAAACTATTTAAGAATGACAAAAAAGTGCATTTTTTCATACAAAAAAGATGCAATTGTTATCATTACGGCAATTAGAATTAATCAAATATAACGGCAAATCAAAATAAAGCTATTTAATTATTTTATTTGTCAACATATATCAAGTTTCAAACTTGGAGTTTAAGCCAAGTCCTAGGAGCAGTTTATGCTGGAGACATCTCGAATCATTGCTTAATATTGCTCAACATTGGACGATTATGAAACCGTCCAATGTTAAATGAATAGGAAAATAAAAAATGCACAAATAGATTTGAATTCTTAAGCTGTACGAAAGCAAATTGCAGCATACCTTGAAACTCTGCTCTTAATGAGTCATATCTGGTCGAAGCGGAGCGAAGTATTATGCTTTACATTGAAATTGTATACTTAAGATAGAATGAGCTGTACAAAGAGTTGCAAAAATGGCGAAGAGGTTTAAAAAACTATTAGATATAAACATGCTTTTTGTCCCTTTGCTAGTTTAAGAAGTGTTTTGGATAGTTTCTTTGCTAAACAAAATAAAGAACATGTATTGGAATACGGGTACATCCAAGAAATATAAAGGCGAGGTTTGTTAGATACCTCTGCAATTTAGCTAACTCGTTTCCAATGTTCAGGTTGCTACAGACAAGAGAATAAAGAGTATAATTTTAGAATATCCTACACTCCCAGGCAGGAATCCCGTTTAAATTATTTGGGATTTTGTTAATTGTATAATCAACGATATCTAGTTGCTATAAATGCTCAAATCAGGTTCGTAACACGAAACTTGATATACGTATGTTCTATTGTGTGGAATTACACAATGTTTTATTATGATAACATACTCTGCTTGTATATTGTTTTCCCAAATCTTAGATACTCGTGATGGAACATGCTTGGTTTTATATATAAGGACTAATTTTTTTTATCTAGTTGTATTTTAACTCTCTAAATCAACTATTCCAAAATACCAAAAATATTTCAGACATTTTTGATTTCATACATAAAGCCAAGGTTCAAAAATATTGACTTCTCCTAAATTATTTAAGAATGAAAAAAAGGTTGCAGCGGTAGCTTACAACGTAGTAAGAGATGGTCACGTCTTGTACTAAGAAATACAGTAACCCATAACTCCTAAAAATAGAGTTTTTGATCGAAATACAAAGTATACTATTAGAATCACCTTGTCCGAAACCCTTATGCAGGAAACTTACAGCTCCTTTGCTTGAGTAATGAAGAAAATACATTGGCTTGAAAAACAAGAAAAGTTGCTTGAGCTACGATATTCTGCTTCGTGGGCATCTTTTTTTTTGTTTTTCTTCCCAGTCAGATAGCTGGGCACTAGAAAATCATAGAGAGCTGTTTATTGGCTCATCTTAAAAGAAATTGCTACATGTAGTGTCATTTTGGATTAAAAAACTAAAATTTTAAAAATATAAACACTTTTTGCAAAAAAATGCATTTTCATGTACAAGCTTGACGAATTGCCTTTCTTGGCTGGTGAAAGGTGAATAGTATTTTTCTTTTTTTAATAAATGTATATAAAAAAAATTATGACGTCATAATAGTTGGTTTTAACCCTATATGACGTAATAAGTGAATGCAGTTTATCTTTCGACATGATAATTTTATTTTATTTTTGTTCTCAGTTCAGGATCGTTAAAGTTATTCTGTAAACTGCAAAAACATTCATTGTGTCTGACGAATAATTTAAATTTTTTAATTAAAACAAGAAAAATACATGAAAATTTTAAATTAGTTTTTTTTTAGGTTCTAACAACCCGACGCGTGATTTAATGTGTATAAAATTCGATTTTGTATTTTAATTTTCAGTTCAGGATCGCTAAAGTTATTATGTAAACTGCAAAAATATTTACGTTGTCTGAGCAACAATTTTAATTTTTAATTAAAATTGTTTTGATCTGACTCTTTTTTTAGGAGTTGGGGGGTTTTATATTTCTTAACATTGGAGGTGATCGTCTCTTACTAGGTTGCTAGCTACCGCTGCAACCCGGAAATCACCGCTGCAACCCGGAACCAGTATTCAGACGATAAGCCTCATCATTAAGGTATTTGATGTTATGGCCATAATTGTCTTTTAATATAACGATGATCGATCCTTTATATAAAACAGGAAAAAGCCTATAGCTTTTTCTTAATCGGAATAGTAAGAGACCACCTGGTTACAAACTACGATTATGACATCATTGATCAATCTTTAACATGAAATTATAGTCTTATTTTAGTTACTATGGGCTGGAAGTTTGTTCTTTACTGTAAATATATTCGTTCTTAATTCGATTCGGTACAACCTCGCAGAGAATTTAATTTTTTCATTATAGCTTTTGTCACCCCAGTATCTACCCATTATTCTGGTAGCAACTTTTTTCTTATGTTTGTTTCGGTAATCTATATCGTTATCATACCGTTCCTTGCTCTTTTGTTTCGCTGTCTCAATTTTCCCTTCTCGATACCCCTGATCCGTAAGATACCTCTGTTTTGCTCTGTCATATTTCATTTTCTTAAATCCTGGATCACAAGACATCTTAGTAGCAATCCTTACGCGTGCTCGAGCTTTATTGCGTTTGGTGGCATTTTTATCTCTTTTAAATAAACTTTTCTTATATTTCAGGATGTTAGCTTTATTTTTTGTGTAGTAAAGTTTTCTATTAGTAGAAATTTGGATTGTTCTATTTTGATATTGTTTTTGGTTATTCTTTCTTTTTTTCCACTCGCGTGAGACCATATTTTTTCAAGATTTAAAATTATTAAGCACACAAAATCCCGTGTCGAGTATCTAAAACCTAGCATAAAACAAAACTAATTTTAAAATTTTCAGGTATTTATCTTGTTTGAATTACAAAATTAGTATTATTGGTTAGACACCATAAATATTTTTGCAGTTTAAATAATAAGTTTAGTGATTCTGGACTGAAAACTAAAATAATTGCAATTATGAGACAATAATATGGAGATATGTACTTTACGGGTTACAGGATACAATAATAAATTTGAACTGAGATGAAAAAAAAATTTCTTCCAGGAGACAAAAAGCAAAACTAATTTTAGAATTTTCATGTATTTTTGTTGTTTAAATTAAAAAATTACTATTACTGATTAGGCATCATAAATATTTTTGCAGTTTACATAATAATTTTAGCGATTAAGCCAAAAAGAAAATTTTGGTTCCAGGAGTTTCGGTTACTATTGAGACAAGTAGCTATTATTACTATAGAGTTCATTACATGGACTGTTTTATTGCTTCAAAATTCAAATATCTTTGAAAAGACTGCAGTATGAAAATACATCAAAAATGCAATTTTTTTGACAAAATTGATTCTACTTTAAAAAGTATTTTATTTTTAAATACAAAAGTGACTAGATGTTGCAATTTCCTTTAAAATGAGCTATTATACAGCTCTCTATGATTTTCCAGTGCCCAGCTAGCTGAGCAGAAAGAAAAAGCGGAAAGAAAAAAATATCCCGTTTGTGGAGAATAACGTGGTAAAAGTCAATTTTCTTGATTTTCAAGCCAATATATTTTCTTTGTTATTCAAGCCAAAGGGCGGTAAGTTTCCTTTATAGAGGATTCGGACAAGGCGGTTCTAATGGTGTACTTTTTGTTTTGATCTGACTCTTTTTTAGGAGTTGGGGGGTTTTATATTTCTTAACATTGGAGGTGATCGTCTCTTACTAGGTTGCTAGCTACCGCTGCAACCCGGATTATATACTAATTATGACGTCACTCTATTCACGTCATAGCTCTAATATAAAACTATGATGACGTTCATTATTTATCTAGTAGGGTTTCAGACAAGGTATTTCTAATGATGTACTTTTGTTTTGATCTGACTCTATTTTTAGGAGTTTTGGGTTTTTATATTTCTTAGCATTGGACTGATCGTCTCTTACTAGGTTGCTAGCTACTGCTGCAACCCAAATTCACATATATATTTATTTATGAGAGGCAGCCTGGCCGAGTGGTCCAAGGCACTGGTGTTAGCCACCAGTCTCTTCAGAGGCGTGGGTTCAATTCTTACCGCTGGTATACGATTATGTTTGAAAGACTGCAGTGTGAAAAGACATCAAAATGCAGTTTTTGGTGGAAAAATTTATTCTCTTTTAGAAATAATTTATTTTTTTTACTATATATTTTTAACAAAATTAATTTCCTTTAAAATGAGATATTTAAAAACCCTCTACTATTTTCCATTGCAAAGCTATCTCTGGATAAAAAAAAATAAAAAAAAAAGAAAAAAAAAATAAAAAAATATCCCGTTTAGGCAGACTGTTGTAATAGCTGCCACTTTTCTTGATTTTAAAGCCAATATATTTCCCTTGCTGTTCAAGCCAAGGGACAGAAATTTTACTATGCAGGGGTTTCGGACAAGGCGGTTCTAATGGTGTACTTTTTGTTTTGATCTGACTCTTTTTTTAAGAACTATGGGTTTTTATATTTCTTAACATTGGACGTGATCGTCTCTTACTAGGTTGCTAGCTACCGCTGCAACCCGGATTATATACTAATTATGACGTCACTCTATTCACGTCATAGCTCTAATATAAAACTATGATGACGTTCATTATTTATCTAGTAGGGTTTCAGACAAGGTATTTCTAATGATGTACTTTTGTTTTGATCTGACTCTATTTTTAGGAGTTTTGGGTTTTTATATTTCTTAGCATTGGACTGATCGTCTCTTACTAGGTTGCTAGCTACTGCTGCAACCCAAATTCACATATATATTTATTTATGAGAGGCAGCCTGGCCGAGTGGTCCAAGGCACTGGTGTTAGCCACCAGTCTCTTCAGAGGCGTGGGTTCAATTCTTACCGCTGGTATACGATTATGTTTGAAAGACTGCAGTGTGAAAAGACATCAAAATGCAGTTTTTGGTGGAAAAATTTATTCTCTTTTAGAAATAATTTATTTTAGTTACTATAGATTTTTAACCCAATTAATTTCCTTTAAAATGAGCTATTGAACAACCCTCTACGATGTTCCAGTGCCAAGCTATCTCTGGATACAAAAAAAGAAAAAAAAAGAAAAAAAAAGAAAAAAATATCCCGTTTAGCCAGAATGTTGTAGTAGCTGCCACTTTTCTTGATTTTCAAGCCAATATATTTCCCTTGCTGTTCAAGCCAAGGGACAGAAATTTTACTATACAGGGGTTTCGGACAAGGCGGTTCTAATGGTGTACTTTTTGTTTTGATCTGACTCTTTTTTAAGAACTATGGGTTTTTATATTTCTTAACATTGGACGTGATCGTCTCTTACTAGGTTGCTAGCTACCGCTGCAACCCGGATTATATACTAATTATGACGTCACTCTATTCACGTCATAGCTCTAATATAAAACTATGATGACGTTCATTATTTATCTAGTAGGGTTTCAGACAAGGTATTTCTAATGATGTACTTTTGTTTTGATCTGACTCTATTTTTAGGAGTTTTGGGTTTTTATATTTCTTAGCATTGGACTGATCGTCTCTTACTAGGTTGCTAGCTACTGCTGCAACCCAAATTCATATATATATATTTATTTATGAGAGGCAGCCTGGCCGAGTGGTCCAAGGCACTGGTGTTAGCCACCAGTCTCTTCAGAGGCGTGGGTTCAATTCTTACCTCTGGTATAAGATTATGTTTGAAAGACTGCAGTGTGAAAAGACATCAAAATGAAGTTTTTGGTGGAAAAATTTATTCTCTTTTAGAAATAATTTATTTTAGTTACTATAGATTTTTAACCCAATGAATTTCCTTTAAAATGAGCTATTGAATAGCCCTCTACGATGTTCCAGTGCCAAGCTATCTCTGGATACAAAAAAAGAAAAAAAAAGAAAAAAAAAGAAAAAAATATCCCGTTTAGGCAGAATGTTGTAGTAGCTGCCACTTTTCTTGATTTTCAAGCCAATATATTTCCCTTGCTGTTCAAGCCAAGGGACAGAAATTTTACTATGCAGGGGTTTCGGACAAGGCGGTTCTAATGGTGTACTTTTTGTTTTGATCTGACTCTTTTTTTAAGAACTATGGGTTTTTATATTTCTTAACATTGGACGTGATCGTCTCTTACTAGGTTGCTAGCTACCGCTGCAACCCGGATTACTATAGGAAACAGTTCGTTCTTTAATGTAAAAATTTCCTTTAAAATGAGCTATTATACAGCTCTCTAGGATTTTCCAGTGCCCAGCTAGCTGAGCAGGAAAAAATAGCGGAAAGAAAAAAATATCCTGTTTGTGGAGAATAACGTGGTAAAAGTCAATTTTCTTGATTTTCAAGCCAATATATTTTCTTTGTTATTCAAGCCAAAGGGCGGTAAGTTTCCTTTATAGAGGATTCGGACAAGGTGGTTCTAATAGTGTACTTTTTGTTTTGATCTGACTCTTTTTTTAGGAGTTGGGGGGTTTTATATTTCTTAACATTGGAGGTGATCGTCTCTTACTAGGTTGCTAGCTACCGCTGCAACCCGGATTAGGAACTATGGGTTTTTATATTTCTTAACATTGGACGTGATCGTCTCTTACTAGGTTGCTAGCTACCACTGCAACCCGGATTATAATTGGTATGGTGAAATAATAATATACATATGGCTCTTAAATCATACTTCTTTATGGTTCCATATGGTCTAGTGGCTAGGATAGTTAACTTTCACTTAACAGGCTCGGGTTCGATTCCCGGTGTGGGAAAATTTTTAACTCTATAATCTTCGAACATTTGAACCTTTTATAATTTATAATGATGTATAATATAAATACTGTAATCTTAAGTATAGTGAAGTTGCGTATGCAAGTTAGTATAGGGAAGAGTTCGTTCTTTATTATTCCTTATATACTAATTATGACGTCACTCTATTCACGTCATAACTCTAATATAAAACTATGATGACGTTCATTATTTATCTAGTAGGGTTTCAGACAAGGTATTTCTAATGATGTACTTTTGTTTTGATCTGACTCTATTTTTAGGAGTTTTGGGTTTTTATATTTCTTAGCATTGGACTGATCGTCTATTACTAGGTTGCTAGCTACTGCTGCAACCCAAATTCACATATATATTTATTTATGAGAGGCAGCCTGGCCGAGTGGTCCAAGGCACTGGTGTTAGCCACCAGTCTCTTCAGAGGCGTGGGTTCAATTCTTACCGCTGGTATACGATTATGTTTGAAAGACTGCAGTGTGAAAAGACATCAAAATGCAGTTTTTGGTGGAAAAATTTATTTCTCTTTTAGAAATAATTTATTTTAGTTACTATAGATTTTTAACCCAATTAATTTCCTTTAAAATGAGCTATTGAACAACCCTCCACGATGTTCCAGTGCCAAGCTATCTCTGGATACAAAAAAAGAAAAAAAAAAGAAAAAAAAGAAAAAAATATCCCGTTTAGGCAGAATGTTGTAGTAGCTGCCACTTTTCTTGATTTTCAAGCCAATTTATTTCCCTTGCTGTTCAAGCCAAGGGACAGAAATTTTACTATGCAGGGGTTTCGGACAAGGCGGTTCTAATGGTGTACTTTTTGTTTTGATCTGACTCTTTTTTTTAAGAACTATGGGTTTTTATATTTCTTAACATTGGACGTGATCGTCTCTTACTAGGTTGCTAGCTACCGCTGCAACCCGGATGCTAGCTACCGCTGCAACCCGGATTTTTATATTTCTTAACATTGGAGGTGATCGTCTCTTACTAGGTTGCTAGCTACCGCTGCAACCCGGATGAAGACATTCATTATTTATCTAGTAGGGTTTCAGACAAGGTAGTTCTAATGATGTACTTTTGTTTTGATCTGACTCTATTTTTAGGAGTTTTGGGTTTTTATATTTCTTAGCATTGGACTGATCGTCTCTTGCTAGATTGCTAGCTACTGCTGCAACCCAGATTCACATATATATTATTTATGAGAGGCAGCCTGGCCGAGTGGTCCAAGGCACTGGTGTTAGCCACCAGTCTCTTCGGAGGCGTGGGTTCAAATCTTACCGCTGGTATACGATTATGTTTGAAAGACTGCAGTGTGAAAAGACATCAGAAATGCAGTTTTTGGTGGAAATATTTATCCTGTTTTAGAAATAATTTATTTTAGTTACTATAGATTTTTAACCCAATTAATTTCCTTTAAAATGAGCCATTGAACAACTCTCTACGATGTTCCAGTGCCAAGCTATCTCTGGAAAAGAAAAAAAGAAAAAAGAAAACAAAAATATCCCGTTTAGGCAGAATGTTGTAGTAGCTGCCACTTTTCTTGATTTTCAAGCCAATATATTTCCCTTGCTGTTCAAGCCAAAGGGCGGTAAGTTTCCTTTCAAGGGGTTTCGGACAAGGCGGTTCTTAATGTGTACTTTTGAATTTGATCTGACTCTTTTTTTAGGAACTATGGGTTTTTACATTTCTTAACATTGGACGTGATTTTCTCTTACTAGGTTGCTAGCTACCGCTGCAACCCGGACTATAAAGTTTCCTAGCTACCGCTGCAACTAGCTTTACCTAGCTGTACGCTGGGTTACAGTTCGTTCCTTATTGTAACATCAAAAATGTAATTTTTTTGACAAAATTGATTCTACTTTAAAAAGTATTTTATTTTTAAATACAAAAGTGACTAGATGTTGCAATTTCCTTTAAAATGAGCTATTATACAGCTCTCTATGATTTTCCAGTGCCCAGCTAGCTGAGGAGAAAAATCAAGCGGAAACAAAAAAATATCCCGTTTGTGGAGAATAACGTGGTAAAAGTCTATTTTCTTGATTTTCAAGCCAATATATTTTCTTTGTTATTCAAGCCAAAGGGCGGTAAGTTTCCTTTATAGAGGATTCGGACAAGGCGGTTCTAATGGTGTACTTTTTGTTTTTATCTGACTCTTTTTTTAGGAGTTGGGGGGTTTTAAATTTCTTAACATTGGAGGTGATCGTCTCTTACTAGGTTGCTAGCTACCGCTGCAACCCGGATTACACACAGGAAAAAGCCTACGGTTTTTTCTTCTTTGGAATAGTAAGAGACGAACCTCAAAGAATCAGGCAGCTAACTAAGTCTAATCTAAGCAATTGTTTGTTCTTCTAATGATCATCTTTTAATTTGGCGTTTCTTACTAGGTTGCTAGCTACCACTTAAACCCGGATTATGTAATAGGTTGCTAGCTACCGCTGCAATCTAGATATTCTTATTTCTGCTACTATGGGCTAAGGTTCGTTCTTTCATGTAAAACTAGCAAAAAATTTTTTAAGCCTGATGAAGATTTAACTAATGTGTCAAAAGTAAGGTTGCAGGTCGACGATTTTGTTTTGGCCTTATTATAATTGGTATGGTGAAAGAATAATATGCATATGGCTCTTAAATCATAGTTCTTTATGGTTCCATATGGTCTAGTGGCTAGGATAGTTAACTTTCACTTAACAGGCTCGGGTTCGAGTCCCGGTGTGGGAAAATTTTTAACTCTATAATCTTCGAACATTTGAACCTTTTATAATCTATAATGATGTATAATATAAATACTGTAATCTTAACTATAGTGAAGTTGCGTATCCAAGTTAGTATAGGGAAGAGTTCGATCTTTATTATACTTTATTATATTATGATCGATCCTTATTTCCCACTATACAAGTTTGTATAGGCAAGAGTTCGTTCTTTATTGTAAAACTATTAAAAAAATATTTTATCTTTTATTACAGAAGGAACTAGATGTAGCAAGTTTTACTATTGAGACGAGTCGCTCTTACTATACAATTTTAGGAACTATGGATATTTCTTAACATTGGACGTGATCGTCTCTTACTAGGTTGCTAGCTACCGCTGTAACCCGGATATCATTACAAACAGGAAAAAGCCTACGGCTTTTTCTTCTTTGAAATAGTAAGAGACGAAACTCAAGTAACTACCCCTGGAACCACCATGTATCAGTTACTATGGATGTGAGATCGTTCTTTACTGTATTAGTAGCAATCCTTACGCGTGCTCGAGCTTTATTGCGTTTGGTGGCATTTTTATCTCTTTTAAATAAACTTTTCTTATATTTCAGGATGTTAGCTTTATTTTTTGTGTAGTAAAGTTTTCTATTAGTAGAAATTTGGATTGTTCTATTTTGATATTGTTTTTGGTTATTCTTTCTTTTTTTCCACTCGCGTGAGACCATATTTTTTCAAGATTTAAAATTATTAAGCACACAAAATCCCGTGTCGAGTATCTAAAACCTAGCATAAAACAAAACTAATTTTAAAATTTTCAGGTATTTATCTTGTTTGAATTACAAAATTAGTATTATTGGTTAGACACCATAAATATTTTTGCAGTTTAAATAATAAGTTTAGTGATTCTGGACTGAAAACTAAAATAATTGCAATTATGAGACAATAATATGGAGATATGTACTTTACGGGTTACAGGATACAATAATAAATTTGAACTGAGATGAAAAAAAAATTTCTTCCAGGAGACAAAAAGCAAAACTAATTTTAGAATTTTCATGTATTTTTGTTGTTTAAATTAAAAAATTACTATTACTGATTAGGCATCATAAATATTTTTGCAGTTTACATAATAATTTTAGCGATTAAGCCAAAAAAGAAAATTTTGGTTCCAGGAGTTTCGGTTACTATTGAGACAAGTAGCTATTATTACTATAGAGTTCATTACATGGACTGTTTTATTGCTTCAAAATTCAAATATCTTTGAAAAGACTGCAGTATGAAAATACATCAAAAATGCAATTTTTTTGACAAAATTGATTCTACTTTAAAAAGTATTTTATTTTTAAATACAAAAGTGACTAGATGTTGCAATTTCCTTTAAAATGAGCTATTATACAGCTCTCTATGATTTTCCAGTGCCCAGCTAGCTGAGCAGAAAGAAAAAGCGGAAAGAAAAAAATATCCCGTTTGTGGAGAATAACGTGGTAAAAGTCAATTTTCTTGATTTTCAAGCCAATATATTTTCTTTGTTATTCAAGCCAAAGGGAGGTAAGTTTCCTTTATAGAGGATTCGGACAAGGCGGTTCTAATGGTGTACTTTTTGTTTTGATCTGACTCTTTTTTTAGGAGTTGGGGGATTTTATATTTCTTGACATTGGAGGTGATCGTCTCTTACTAGGTTGCTAGCTACCGCTGCAACCCGGATGGTATACGATTATGTTTGAAAGACTGCAGTGTGAAAAGACATCAAAATGCAGTTTTTGGTGGAAAAATTTATTCTCTTTTAGAAATAATTTATTTTAGTTACTATAGATTTTTAACCCAATTAATTTCCTTTAAAATGAGCTATTGAACAACCCTCTACGATGTTCCAGTGCCAAGCTATCTCTGGATACAAAAAAAGAAAAAAAAAGAAAAAAAAAGAAAAAAATATCCCGTTTAGGCAGAATGTTGTAGTAGCTGCCACTTTTCTTGATTTTCAAGCCAATATATTTCCCTTGCTGTTCAAGCCAAGGGACAGAAATTTTACTATGCAGGGGTTTCGGACAAGGCAGTTCTAATGGTGTACTTTTTGTTTTGATCTTACTCTTTTTTTTAAGAACTATGGGTTTTTATATTTCTTAACATTGGACGTGATCGTCTCTTACTAGGTTGCTAGCTACCGCTGCAACCCGGATGAATTACTAACCTATACTATAATTAAGTGGCGTATAAAATTTAGTATAGGCAAGAGGTCGTTCTTTATTATAAATTGTGTTTTGATCTGACTCCTCTGTTAGGAACTATGGGTTTTTATATTTCTTAACATTGGACGTGATCGTCTCTTACTAGGTTGCTAGCTACCGCTGCAACCCGGATTCAATAATCAAATATCTTTGAAAAGACATCAAAAATACAGTTTTTAGTGGAAAAATTTATCCTGTTTTAAAAATAATTTGTTTGAGTTACAAAAGATTTGTAACCCAATTAATTTTCTTTAAAATAAGCCATTGAACAGCTCTCTACGATGTTCCAGTGCCAAGCTATCTCTGGATACAAAGAAAAGAGAAAAAATATCCCATTTGGGGAGAATAACGTGGTTAAAGTCAATTTTCTTGATTTTCAAGCCAATATATTTCCCTTGCTCTTCAAACCAAGGGACAGAAAGTTTCCTATAAAGGGGTTTCGGACAAGGCGGTTCAATGGTGTGCTTTTTGTTTTGATCTGACTCGTTTTTTAGGAGCTATGGGTTTTTATATTTCTTAACATTAGACGTGATCGTCTCTTACTAGGTTGCTAGCTACCGCTGCAACCCGGACTAGAGATGCTTTCGCAAAACTTCATAGTAATATCCAAAAGAAATGTTGCATGTTTAGTGAAAAGCTTCCAAGGTATGGACCGGCAACAGTGGAACAGTTTACAGAGGTAATGGGAAATCTTATACATCACTGTGAATATATGGAGGCATAATTGTCCTTTACTTGGTTTCAGCTTAAATTCAATGATCGAGCCTTTATGTAATGCTAGCTACCGCTGCAACCCGGATAATCGTCTTTTAATGTAACTCTTACTAGGTTGCTAGGTACCGCTGCAACCCAGATTCCAGTTACTATAGACTATAGTTCGCTCTTTAATGTAATTTTAGAAATAATTTATTTTAGTTACTATAGATTTCTAACCCAATTAATTTCTTTTAAAATGAGCTATTGAACAACCCTCTACGATGTTCCAGTGCCAAGCTATCTGTGGAAAAGAAAGAAAAGAGAAAAAAAGAAAAAAATATCCCGTTTAGGCAGAATGTTGTAGTAGCTGCCACTTTTCTTGATTTTCAAGCCAATATATTTCCCTTGCTGTTCCAGCCAAGGGACAGAAAGTTTCCTATACAGGGGTTTCGGACAAGGCGGTTCTAATGGTGTACTTTTTGTTTTGATCTGACTCCTCTCTTAGGAACTATGGGTTTTTACATTTCTTAACATTGGACGTGATCGTTTCTTACTAGGTTGCTAGCTACCGCTGCAACCCGGAAAGACGAGTCTCAAAAAATCAAGTAGCTAGCTAATTCCATTGTATGCAATTGTTTGTTGTTCCAATGATCGTCTTTTATCGTAACTAGGTTTCAGCCATCTCTACAGCCATGATACTGATGGAAATTACATAATCCCTATTTATGTTTCAGTTAACATGGGCAAGGTGTCGTTCTTTATTGTAATTACTAGGTTTCAGCTATCTCTACAACCATGATACCGAGGAAACTTATATAATCCACAGTTTTAATGAACTAAATCAAGGTTTTATGTAATTACTTATTTTAATATTTTAGTTACTATAGGTTAGAGTTCGTTCCTTATTATATAATTTTAACCCCATTAATTTCCTTCAAAATGAGCCATTGAACAACTCTCTACAATGTTCCAGTGCCATGCTATCTGTTGAATTACTAGTGGCGTATAAAATTTAGTATAGGTAAGAGGTCGTTCTTTATTATATTTCAAAGAAGTACGCCTCCGTATATTCACTGTGTTGTCGAACATTTTCCATTGCATCTGTAAACTGTTCCGCAGTTGCCAATCCATACCTTGGAAGCTTTTCATTAAACTGACAACATTTCTTTTGGATATTACTATGAAGCTTTGCCAAGGAATTTTCTAGCCGACTTTTCAACAGCATCCGCTCTTTCAAAGAGAATTTTAATCTGTAATTTTGAATACTTTTCGTGATCCTGGTAAAACATGCATAAAATATTTCTCAATTTACGAAGATCAGCCTGCATTTTTGCCATCTTCTTGTATTTCTGAATGTAATTTTTTCCTTTGTCCTTATGCGTTCTTCGGTACAACCTCGCAAAGAATTTAATTTTTTCATTATAGCTTTTGTCACCCCAGTATCTACCCATTATTCTGGTAGCAACTTTTTTCTTATGTTTGTTTCGGTAATCTTCATCATTATCATACCGTTCCCTGCTCTTTTGTCTAGCCTCCTCAATTGTTGCTTCTCTATAAAGTTTATCATTGTGATAACGCTCCTTGATCTTTTGTCTAGCCTGCTCAATTCTTGCTTCTCTATAAAGTTTATCATTGTGATAACGCTCCTTGATCTTTTGTTTAGCCTGCTCAATTCTTGCTTCTCTGTAATGTTCATCATTACCATACCGTTCCTTGATCTTTTGTTTGGCTGTCTCAATTTTTGCATGTCTATAATCTTCATCATTGTGATAACACATCTTGCTGTTTTCTTTTGCTCTCTCAATTATTACTTCGCGATACGCCTGGTCGGTTGAATACCTTTGTTTTGCTCTCTCAATTATTACTTCTCGATACACCTGGTCGGTTGAATACCGTTGCTTTTTTATTTTAAAGTTAATATCTCTGTTGGTTGTGTAGTAATCTTTATTCAACTTGCGTATAGCCTGCTTTGATCTAACCAATATTCTAATCAAGAATGAGAGAATTTTCAGTTTTGACTTTCCTTATATACTAATTATGACGTCACTCTATTCACGTCATAGCTCTAATATAAAAATATGATGACGTTAATTATTTATCTAGTATGGTTTCAGACAAGGTATTTCTAATGATGTACTTTTGTTTTGATCTGACTCTATTTTTAGGAGTTTTGGGTTTTTATATTTCTTAGCATTGGACTGATCGTCTCTTACTAGGTTGCTAGCTACTGCTGCAACCCAAATTCACATATATATTTATTTATGAGAGGCAGCCTGGCCGAGTGGTCCAAGGCACTGGTGTTAGCCACCAGTCTCTTCAGAGGCGTGGGTTCAATTCTTACCGCTGGTATACGATTATGTTTGAAAGACTGCAGTGTGAAAAGAAATCAAAATGCAGTTTTTGGAGTGGTCCAAGGCACTCGTGTTACCCACCAGTCTCTTCGGAGGCGTGGGTTCAAATCTTACCGCTGGTATACGATTATGTTTGAAAGACTACAGTGTGAAAAGACATCAAAAATGCAGTTTTTGGTGGAAAAATTTATTCTCTTTTAGAAATAATTAATTTTAGTTACTATAGATTTTTAACCCAATTAATTTCCTTTAAAATGAGCTATTGAACAACCCTCTACGATGTTCCAGTGCCAAGCTATCTCTGGATACAAAAAAAGAAAAAAAGAAAAAAGAAAAAAATATCCCGTTTGTGGAGAATAACGTGGTTCAAGTCAATTTTCTTGATTTTCAAGACAATATATTTCCCTTGCTGTTCAAGCCAAGGGACAGAAAGTTTCCTATACAGGGGTTTCAGACAAGGCGGTTCTAATGGTGTACTTTTTGTTTTGATCTGACTCCTTTGTTAGGAACTATGGGCTTTTATATTTCTTAACATTGGACGTGATCGTCTCTTACTAGGTTGCTAGCTACCGCTGCAACCCGGATTGCTAGCTACCGCTGCAACCCGGATACCGCTGCAACCCAGATTATAGTCTGATTTTAGTTACTATTGTATGGAAGTTTGTTCTTTACAGTAAATTTTAATGTAACATATCAGTTACTATGGGAGAGAGATCGTTCTTTACTGTAAAAGACATCAAAAATGCAGTTTTTGGTGGAAAAATTTATTCTCTTTTAGAAATAATTTATTTTAGTTACTATAGATTTTAACCCAATTAATTTCCTTTAAAATGAGCCATTGAACAACTCTCTATGATGTTCCAGTGCCAAGCTATCTGTGGAAAAGAAAAAAAGAAAAAAAAATATCCCGTTTAGGCAGAATGTTGTAGTAGCTGCCACTTTTCTTAATTTTCAAGCCAATATATTTCCCTTGCTGTTCAAGGCAAGGGACTGAAAGTTTCCTATACAGGGGTTTCGGACAAGGCGGTTCTAATGGTGTACTTTTGAATTTGATCTGACTCCTTTTGTAGGAACTATGGGTTTTTATATTTCTTAACATTGGACGTGATCGTCTCTTACTAGGTTGCTAGCTACCGCTGCAACCCGGATCAAACCTGATTACAAACAGGAAAAAGCCTACGGCTTTTTCTTCTTAGAAATAGTAAGAGACGAACCTCAAACAATCATGTAGCTAACTAAGTACAATGTATGCAATGGTTTGTTATTTCAATGATCGTCCTTTAATATAACAGCAACCCGGATCAATTAACTTTAACCTGGGTTCTTAACATTGGACGTGATCGTCTCTTACTAGGTTGCTAGCTACCACTGCAACCCGGATCATAAAACAATAAATTAGCTTTCTACGCGTATCTCATATGGTCTAGTGGCTTAGGATAGTTGGCTTTCAACCAATTAGCATGAGTTCGAATCCCGGTGTGGGAATTATTTTTAAAACAAAATCAAGTGAAATTAATTAGCTAATTTGACAAGACATAGGTAACTAAGCGCAAGAGTTCGTTCTTTATTATAACTTTAAAATGAGCTATTGAACAACCCTCTACGATGTTCCAGTGCCAAGCTATCTCTGGAAAAGAAAGAAAAAAGAAAAAAATATCCCGTTTGGGGAGAATAACGTGGTAAAAGTCAATTTGCTTGATTTTCAAGCCAATATATTTCCCTTGCTGTTCAAGCCAAGGGACAGAAAGTTTCCTATACAGGGATTTCGGACAAGGCGATTCTAATGGTGTACTTTTTGTTTTGATCTGACTCCTTTGTTAGGAACTATGGGTTTTTATATTTCTTAACATTGGACGTGATCGTCTCTTACTAGGTTGCTAGCTACCGCTGCAACCCAGATGAATAACAAAGAAAATATATTGGCTTGAAAATCAAGAAAATTGATTTTAACCACGATATTCTCCACAAACGGCATCTTTTTTTCCGCTTTTTTTCTCCTCAGCTAGCTGGGCACTGGAAAATCATAGAGAGTTGTATAATAGCTCATTTTAAAGGAAATTGCTACATCTAGTGTCTTTTATATTTAAAAATAAAATAGTTTTTAAAGTAGAATCAATTTTGTCAAAAAACTGCATTTTTGATGTATTTTCATGCTGCAGTCTTTTCAAAGATATTTGAATTTTGAACCAATCAAACAGTTCATGGTAATGAACTCTATAGTAAAAATTTAAATAGGCTAGAGGTCGATCTTTACCATACTATAATGCCTTATGTATGATATCCTAATGATCGTCTTTTTGTAATTCTTTATGGTTCCATATGGTCTAGTGGCTAGGATAGTTAACTTTCACTTAACAGGCTTGGGTTCGATTCCCGGTGTGGGAAAATTTTTAACTCTATGATCTGACTCCTTTGTTAGGAACTATGGGTTTTTATATTTCTTAACATTGGACGTGATCGTCTCTTACTAGGTTGCTAGCTACCGCTGCAACCCGGATTTTTGGTTATTCTTTCTTTTTTTCCACTCGCGTGAGACCATATTTTTTCAAGGTTTAAAATTATTAAGTACACAAAATCCCGTGTCGAGTATCTAAAACCTAGCATAAAACAAAACTAATTTTAAAATTTTCAGGTATTTATCTTGTCTGAATTACAAAATTAGTATTATTGGTTAGACACCATAAATATTTTTGCAGTTTACATAATAAGTTTAGCGATTCTGGACTTAAAACTAAAATAATTGCAATGATGAGACAATAATATGGAGATATGTACTTTACGGGTTAAAAACCAAAAAAAGTTTGGTTCCAGGATACAATAATAAATTTGAAGTGAGATGAAAAAAATTTTTCTTCCAGGAGACAAAAAGCAAAACTAATTTAAGAATTTTCATGTATTTTTGTTGTTTAAATTAAAAAATTACTATTACTGATTAGGCATCATAAATATTTTTGCAGTTTACATAATAATTTTAGCGATTAAGCCAAAAAAGAAAATTTTGGTTCCAGGAGTTTCGGTTACTATTGAGACAAGTAGCTATTATTACTATAGAGTTCATTACCGTGGACTGTTTTATTGCTTCAAAATTCAAATATCTTTGAAAAGACTGCAGTATGAAAATACATCAAAAATGCAATTTTTTTGACAAAATTTATTCTACTGTAAAAAGTATTTTATTTTTAAATACAAAAGTGACTAGATGTTGCAATATCCTATAAAATGAGCTATTATACAGCTCTCTATGATTTTCCAGTGCCCAGCTAGCTAAGCAGGAAAAAATAGCGGAAAGAAAAAAATATCCCGTTTGTGGAGAATAACGTGGTAAAAGTCAATTTTCTTGATTTTCAAGCCAATATGTTTTCTTTGTTATTCAAGCCAAAGGGCGGTAAGTTTCCTTTATAGAGGATTCGGACAAGGCGGTTCTAATGGTGTACTTTTTGTTTTGATCTGACTCTTTTTTTAGGAGTTGGGGGGTTTTATATTTCTTAACATTGGAGGTGATCGTCTCTTACTAGGTTGCTAGCTACCGCAGCAACCCGGATGACCTTAAATATAATAACTGTACTAGCCTATACTATAGTTAAGTGGCCTATAAAATTTAGTATAGGAAAGAGGTCGTTCTTTATTATAAAAAAAATAGGTCACATCTGGGTGAGAGGCAGGATGGCGAATCCCACAACGCACCCACGATCCAATGCGAGATTGTGATCTCGGAATCGATCGTAATCCTGCGATCTAACCCGGGATATAAATCGCATTCATTATTATTGACGGGTGTCGAGTGGTCTAAGCCACTGTACCAACCTAACATGTTCAAATTTAATATATAACAATAACTTAGTGTCATCTTGTGTAATTTCAGATGACGTCATAGATTCCAATATTTATGGACCCTAGATTTTTGTTGAGATGAAAGGAAATTTATATATTTAAAAACCTTTCATAATTAACAAAAATAATTTCAAAACAAAATTATGTTTTTACGAAAAACTGCATTTTTCTAAAGTTCTGTAGTAGCAAATGTTATGCTTGCCCCCTGGAACCAAGCTTTTCTTGGCTCGACTCCTAAAGTGCTTATCTCTATAACATTGTGCTTTATTTCCGTTGAAAAAAAAAATTTATAGTATTATAATAATTATTATTTTTGTTAATTACAAAAGGTTTTTATATACAGCAGTTTCATTTAAAATGAGCCATTACACAACCCTTTATTATGACCACAAACTGTTTGATTTAATACTTCAGTTACTGTGGGTTACAGTTCGTTCCTTATTATACTCAGGTACCATAAATATTTTTGCAGTTTATAACTTTAGCGATTCTCAACTTAAAACTAAAATAAAATAAAAATTGCTTTTTTCAATTTTTACGTCACGTCAGTCATTACGTCATATATGGTTATTAGAACACAATTGATGTTAGATATTAGTTCAAGTCACTTATTACGTCATATATGGTTATTAGTAGACAGTCGGTAGAATATTGGCTCTTTAATATAACGTCTTTTAATGTAAAAATATAAATACTGTAATCTTAACTATAGTGAAGTTGCGTATGCAATTTAGTATAGGGAAGAGTTCGATCTTTATTATAAATTAGCCACCAGTCTCTTCGGAGGCGTGGGTTCAAATCCTACCGCTGGTATACGATTATGTTTGAAAGACTGCAGTGTGAAAAGACATCAAAAATGCAGTTTTTGGTGAAAAAATTTATTCTCTTTTAGAAATAATTTATTTTAGTTACTATAGATTTTTAACCCAATTAATTTCCTTTAAAATGAGCTATTGAACAACCCTCTACGATGTTCCAGTGCCAAGCTATCTCTGGATACAAAAGAAAAAAAGAAAAAATTATCCCGTTTGTGGAGAATAACGTGGTTAAAGTCAATTTTCTGGATTTTCAAGCCAATATATTTCCCTTGCTGTTCAAGCCAAGGGACAGAAAGTTTCCTATACAGGGGTTTCGGACAAGGCGGTTCTAATGGTGTACTTTTTGTTTTGTTCTGACTCCTTTATTAGGAACTATGGGTTTTTATATTTCTTAACATTGGACGTGATCGTCTCTTACTAGGTTGCTAGCTACCGCTGCAACCCGGAAAAAGAAAAAAAATATCCCGTTTAGGCAGAATGTTGTATTAGCTGCCACTTTTCTTGATTTTCAAGCCAATAAATTTCCCTTGCTGTTCAAGCCAAGGGACAGAAAGTTTCCTATACAGGGGTTTCGGATAAGGCAGTTCTAATGGTGTACTTTTTGTTTTGATCTGACTCCTTTTTTAGGAACTTTGGCTTTTATATTTCTTAACATTGGACGTGATCGTCTCTTACTAGGTTGCTATCTACCGCTGCAATCCGGATTAGTATAGGCAAGAAGTCGTAGTTTATTATAAATTACAAACAGGAAAAACCCTATGGCTTTTTCTTAATTGGAATAGTAAGAGACGACCTGGCTAAAAACTATGATTGTGGCATCATTGATCAATCTTTAACATTTAATGCTCTTTACTGTAATGGTGTTTTCTTTACTAGGTTTCAGCAATCTCTACAGCCATGATACTGATGGAAATTACATTATCCCTATTTATGTTTCAGTTAACATGGGCTAGGTGTCGTTCTTTATTGTAATTATGTTTGAAAAATGCAGTTTTTGGTGGAAAAATTTATTATCTTTTAGAAATAATTTATTTTAGTTACTATATATTTTTAACCCAATTAATTTCCTTTAAAATGAGCTATTGAACAACCCTCCACGATGTTCCAGTGCCAAGCTATCTCTGGATACAAAAAAAGAAAAAAAGAAAAAAAAAAAGAAAAAAATATCCCGTTTAGGCAGAATGTTGTAGTAGCTGCCACTTTTCTTGATTTTCAAGCCAATATATTTCCCTTGCTGTTCAAGCCAAGGGACAGAAATTTTACTATGCAGGGGTTTCGGACAAGGCGGTTCTAATGGTGTACTTTTTGTTTTGATCTGACTCTTTTTTTAAGAACTATGGGTTTTTATATTTCTTAACATTGGACGTGATCGTCTCTTACTAGGTTGCTAGCTACCGCTGCAACCCGGATTTATTTAATGTAATATTATAATTGGTATGGTGAAACAAAAATATGCATATGGCTCTTAAATCATACTACTTTATGGTTCCATATGGTCTAGTGGCTAGGATAGTTAACTTTCACATAACAGGCTCGGGTTCGATTCCCGGTGTGGGAAAATTTTTAACTCTATAATTTTCGAACATTTGAACCTTTTATAATTTATAATGATGCATAATATAAATACTGTAATCTTAACTATAGTGAAGTTGCGTATGCAAGTTAGTATAGGGAAGAGTTCGATCTTTATTATAGTTTCGGACAAGGCGGTTCTAATGGTGTACTTTTTGTTTTGATCTGACTCCTTTTTTAGGAACTATGGGTTTTTATATTTCTTAACATTGGACGTGATCGTCTCTTACTAGGTTGCTAGCTACCGCTGCAACCCGGATCTTACTAGGTTGCTAGCTACCGCTGCAACCCGGAAAAGGTAGATGCTCCAAAAACTTTGAACACTGCTTTTGGATGCTTGCATGTAGCAATGACTGGATGCTTGCAATTAGCGTAATAAGTGATAATACTTACAAAATTCCCATTTTCAGTATCGATCCTTTATTTAATTCCTTTTATAACTTCAGTTATTATGGGCTACAGTTAATTCCTTAATGCAATTTCCTTGGCCAGAGGCGAACGGTACAGTTAGGATTTTTTCAGTTTTAACTTATCTAAAACTGGTTTATTATAACTTATTTTTAAGCCTCTATAGCTCAGTGAAAGAGCACTGATCTTGTAATCCAGGGTTCCTGAATTCAATTCTCAGTGGAGGTAATTTTCAATTGTAATTCATGCTTTAATATAATTTGTTGTTTACTATAATCCTTACTATAAACTACCACTGCATCCTGGATCTTCACTAGAAAACTTATAATTTACTTTAGGCAGAAGTTCGTTCTTAAATATATCTTGAATCACTTTCAGATGGCAATTTTATGTTATAGAATTCGAAACATATTTTCCAACTTTTGATTACTATGGGTTGCAGTTCGCCTTTTAATATGGTTGCAGCAAGGCCGCAAAGCTTTAGTTTGTCCTTTAGTATAAATTTATGTACCAGATTACAAACAGGAAAAAACCTAGGGCTTTTTCTTGTTAGAAATAGTAAGAGACGATCTCCAGAGAATGAGCCATCAAACTAAGCCCAATATGTGCCATGATTTGTTCTATACTAGGTTTCAGCCATTTCTACAGCTCTGATACCGATGAAACCTACGTAGTCGCCATTTATAATTAGCCAAACCGATTTCTAATATAATTTTTTTAGTTTATTAACGAATTTATTATCATGTTTTACATGTAACTTGTATTTTACAATACAAGTTGTCTCTGATGGTACAGTGTAAGCATACACACTTGTTAGGCGGGAGAACGGGGTTCGATTCCCCGTTGGGGAGAACTTTTAAATTATTGAATTTAAAGCAATGTCTTTTAAATTTTAAATTTGAAAAGAAACTTGTTTAGTTACCCCCTAGCTAAAATAATGGAGATTATATGAATGAACCACAGGGTTCAGTTCCTTTGGACTTGAGCCCATTCTTTACTAAACATCTTTATATAAAATATTTAAGTTACTATTGGCTAGAGTCTGTTCTTTATTATAAATTTTTCTAATTGATTACAAACAGGAAAAAGCCTACGGCTTTTTCTTCTTTGAAATAGTAAGAGTCTAGCCTTAAGCAATCAAATAGCTAACTAAATCAAATGTATGTAATGGGTTTTTATTCCAATGGTCGTCTTTTAATGGAAAATTTTAATATATTGGCCTTAAATATAAATGTACTAGCCTACACTATAGTTAAGTGGCCTATAAAATTTAGTAGAGGCAAGTGGTCGTTCTTTATTATAATTTTGATCTGACTCTTTTTTTAAGAACTATGGGTTTTTATATTTCTTAACATTGGACGTGATCGTCTCTTACTAGGTTGCTAGCTACCGCTGCAACCCGGATACTATGGGCTGAAGTTCGTTCTTTACTGTAACCAAGGCACTCGTGTTACCCACCAGTCTCTTCGGAAGCGTGGGTTCAAATCTTACCGCTGGTATACGATTATGTTTGAAAGACTGCAGTGTGAAAAGACATCAAAAATGCAGTTTTTGGTGGAAAAATTTATTCTCTTTTAGAAATAATAAATTTTAGTTACCATAGATTTTTAACCCAATTAATTTCCTTTAAAATGAGCTATTGAACAACCCTCTACGATGTTCCAGTGCCAAGCTATCTCTGGATACAAAAAAAGAAAAAAAGAAAAAAAGAAAAAAATATCCCGTTTGTGGAGAATAACGTGGTTCAAGTCAATTTTCTTGATTTTCAAGACAATATATTTCCCTTGCTGTTCAAGCCAAGGGACAGAAAGTTTCCTATACAGGGGTTTCAGACAAGGCGGTTCTAATGGTGTACTTTTTGTTTTGATCTGACTCCTTTGTTAGGAACTATGGGCTTTTATATTTCTTAACATTGGACGTGATCGTCTCTTACTAGGTTGCTAGCTACCGCTGCAACCCGGATCAAAATGCAGTTTTTGGTGGAAAAATTTATTCTCTTTTAGAAATAATTTATTTTAGTTACTATAGATTTTTAACCCAATTAATTTCCTTTAAAATGAGCTATTGAACAACCCTCTACGATGTTCCAGTGCCAAGCTATCTCTGGATACAAAAGAAAAAAAAAAGAAAAAAAGAAAAAAATATCCCGTTTAGGCAGAATGTTGTAGTAGCTGCCACTTTTCTTGATTTTCAAGCCAATATATTTCCCTTGCTGTTCAAGCCAAGGGACAGAAATTTTACTATGCAGGGGTTTCGGACAAGGCGGTTCTAATGGTGTACTTTTTGTTTTGATCTGACTCTTTTTTTAAGAACTATGGGTTTTTATATTTCTTAACATTGGACGTGATCGTCTCTTACTAGGTTGCTAGCTATCGCTGCAACCCGGATATTTCTTAGCATTGGACTGATCGTCTATTACTAGGTTGCTAGCTACTGCTGCAACCCAAATTCACATATATATTTATTTATGAGAGGCAGCCTGGCCGAGAGGTCAAAGGCACTGGTGTTAGCCACCAGTCTCTTCAGAGGCGTGGGTTCAATTCTTACCGCTGGTATACGATTATGTTTGAAAGACTGCAGTGTGAAAAGACATCAAAAATGCAGTTTTTGGTGGAAAAATTTATTCTCTTTTAGAAATAATTTATTTTAGTTACTATAGATTTTTAACCCAATTAATTTCCTTTAAAATGAGCTATTGAACAACCCTCCACGATGTTCCAGTGCCAAGCTATCTCTGGATACAAAAAAAGAAAAAAAAAAGAAAAAAAAGAAAAAAATATCCCGTTTAGGCAGAATGTTGTAGTAGCTGCCACTTTTCTTGATTTTCAATCCAAGATATTTCCCTTGCTGTTCAAGCCAAGGTACAGAAATTTTACTATGCAGTGGTTTCGGACAAGGCGGTTCTAATGGTGTACTTTTTGTTTTGATCTGACTCTTTTTTTAAGAACTATGGGTTTTTATATTTCTGAACATTGGACGTGATCGTCTCTTACTAGGTTGCTAGCTACCGCTGCAACTCGGATAAACAACTCTCTAAGATGTCCCAGTGCCAAGCTATCTGTCGATTTACTAACCTATACTAAAATTAAATGGCGTATAAAATTTAGTATAGGCAAGAGGTCGTTCCTTATTATATCTTACTAGGTTGCTAGCTACCGCTACAACCCGGATTATATGTTTTGATCTGACTCTTTTCTTGGGAGTTAGGGGTTTTTATATTTCTTAACATTGGACGTGATCGTCCGTTTAGGAAGAATGTTGTAGTAGCTGCCACTTTTCTTAATATTCAAGCCTATATATTTCCCTTGCTGTTCAAACCAAGGGACAGAAAGTTTACTATACAGGAGTTTAGGACAAGACGGTTCTAATGGTGTACTTTTTGTTTTGATTTGACTCCTTTGTTAGGAACTATGGGTTTTTATATTTCTTAACATTGGACGTGATCGTCTCTTACTAGGTTGCTAGCTACCGCTGTAACCCGGATAATTGACAAATACTATTTATGATGAACTATATCGGTTGTTGTTGCTAGCTACCGCTACAACCCGGATAAAAAACTGATTACAAACAGGAAAAAGCCTACGGCTTTTTCTTCTTTGAAATAGTAAGAGACGAACCTTAAACAATCAAGTAGCTAACTAATTCCAATGTATACAATTGTTCGTTATTCCAATAATCGTCTTTTAATGTAATTATATAGTAAATATGACGTCACGGCGTAATGATTTTATTGACGTCATAGCGCAATGATATTATTTCATGACGTCTTCAGAAACAACAATATAATTTCGTGTTTTTCTATTCACGTCATAGCTCTAATATAAAACTATGACGACATTCAATATTTATCTAGTAGGGTTTCAGACAAGATAATTCTAATGATGTACTTTTGTTTTGATTTGATTCTATTTTTAGGAGTTTTGTTATATTTCTTAGCATTGGACTGATCGTCCCTTACTAGATTGCTAGCTACTGCCGCAACCCAGATTCACATATATATTTATTTATGAGAGGCAACCTGACCGAGTGGTCCAAAGCACTGGTGTTAGCCACCAGTCTCTTCGGAGGCGTGGGTTCAAATCATACCGCTGGTATGCGATTATGTTTGAAAGACTGCAGTGTGAAAAGACATCGAAAATGCAGTTTTTGGTGGAAAAATTTATTCTCTTTTAGAAATAATTTATTTTAGTTACAAAAGGTTTTTAACCCAATTAATTTCCTTTAAAATGAGCTATTGAATAACCCTCTACGATGTTCCAGTGCCAAGCTATCTCTGGATACAAAAGAAAAGAGAAAAAAATATCCCGTTTGTGGAGAATAACGTAGTAAAAGTCAATTTGCTTGATTTTCAAGCCAATATATTTTCTTTGTTATTCAAGCCAAAGGGCGGTAAGTTTCCTTTATAGAGGTTTCGGACAAGGCGGTTCTAATGGTGTACTTTTTGTTTTGATCTGACTCCTCAATTAGGAACTATGGGTTTTTATATTTCTTCACATTGGACGTGATCGTCTCTTACTAGGTTGCTAGCTACCACTGCAACCCGGATAATTAAGTGGCGTATAAAATTTAGCATAGGGAAGAAGTCGTTCTTTATTATAAAAATTAAGAAATTACTATTACTGGTTAGACATCATAATTATTTTTGCAGTTTACATAATAACTTTAGCGATTGAGCCACAAAAGAAAATTTTGGTTCTAGGAGTTAAAAAACAAAACTAATTAAAAAATTGTCAGGTATTGCTCTAGTTTGAATTAAAAAATTTGTATTACTGGTTAGACATAATAAATATTTTTGCAGTTTACATAATAACTTAAGAGATTCTAAACTCGAAACTAAAATAAAAAATATGACTATTTCTCATTGGAAATATAGGACAACAATACAGAGATACGCAATTTACGGGTAAAGCCAAAAAAAATTGAGCTAAGATGATATAAAATTAATGGCGTATAAAATGGTGTAGCGAGTCAATTGAAGCAATAGGAAAACCAAACTAATTTTTAAATTTTCAGGTTTTTTTCTGGTTTGAATTAAAAAATGGAAATTAATGTTCAGACACCGTAAATATTTTTGCTTTTTGCAACTAAATAAAATTATATTTTTTTAAATTATCAGGAATTATTCTATTTTCAGTTGACAAATAAGATCTTTTTTCTTCAAGGAATCGAGCAGCTAACTAAGTCCAATATGTACAATGGTATGTTCTTCGAATGATCTCTTTTAATTAGGTTCCTAGCTACCGCTGCAAACCGGAACAATTAAAAAATATTTTATCTTTAATTACAGAAGGAACTAGATGTAGCAAGTTTTACTATTGAGACGAGTCGCTCTTACTATACTACAACATATAGTTCGTTATCACGAACTGTTTGCTTTGATGCATCTATTGGTACCAAATTTCGTTCTTTAGAGTTTCGGTTACTATTGAGACAATCATAATTTTGTTCTTTAGAGTGTCAGTTACTATTGAGACAGGTAGCTATTATTACTATAGATTTCATTACCATGAACTGTTTCATTGCTTCAAAATTCAAATATCTTTGAAAAGACTGCCGTATGAAAATACATCAAAAATGCAATTTTTTGACAAAATTGATTCTACTTTAAAAAGTATTTTATATTTAATTACAAAAGTGACTAGATGTTGTAATTCCCTTTAAAATGAGCTATTATACAGCTCTCTATGATTTTCCAGTGCCCAGCTAGTTGAGGATGAAAATCAAGCTGAAAGAAAAAAATATACCGTTTGTGAAGAATAACTTGGTTAAAGTCAATTTTAATGATTTTCAAGCCAATTTATTTTATTTGTTATTCAACCCAAAGAGTGATAAGTTTCCTTAATAGGGGTTTTGGACAAGGTGGTTGTAATAGTTTAATTTTTGTTTTGATCTGACTCTTTTCTCAGGAGTTAGGGGTTTGTATATCTCTTAACATTGGACGTGATCGTCTCTTACTAGGTTGCTAGCTACCGCTGCAACCCGGATTAGTATAGGCAACAGGTCGTTCTTTATTATAACTTATGATAATTCAGTTACTATGTTTTTTTATTGTAAATCTTACTAGGTTGCTAGTTACCGCACCAACCCGGACCTTTATGTAAAACCCTGAATACAAACAAGAAAAACCCTACGGATTTTTCTTCTTTGGAGTAGTAAAAGATGACTCTTAAAGAATCAGGCAGCTAACTAAGTCCACTGTATATGTCTTCTAATGGTCATCTTTTAATGTAACTAGCTACCGCTGCAACCCGGATACTAGGTTGCTAGCTACCGCTGCAACCCGGATCCTTGGGGATTATTGTTGTCGTCCCTCTACTGAAATCCTTGCTGTATTACAAACAGGGAAAAGCCTATGGCTTTTTATTAATCGGAATAGTAAGAGACGACCTGGTTACAAACTACGATTATGAAATCATTTATCAATCTTTAACATGAAATTATAGTCTTATTTTAGTTACTATGGGCTGGAAGTTTGTTCTTTACTATAATCCAGTACCATATCGTAACAATTTGTTTAATAATAATAATTAATTTTGTTAATTACCAAAGGTTTCTATATACAGCAGTTTCCATTAAAATGAGCCATTACACAGCTCGTTATTATACTTAAGTTACTATGGGATCAGTTCGTTCCTTATTTAAACTTAATTGGAATAGTAAGAGACGACCTGGCTACAACCTAAGATTATGACATCATTCATCAATCTTTGACATGAAATTATAATCTTATTTTAAATACTATGGGCTGGAAGTTCGTTCTTTACTGTTCTTTACGTTCTTTCGTTCTTTACGTTTATAAGTGGCCTATAAAATTTAGTATAGGCAAGAGGTCGTTCTTTATAATCCGGGTTGCAGCGGTAGCTAGCAACCTAGTAAGAGACGATCACCTCCAATGTCAAGAAATATAAAACCCCCCAACTCCTAAAAAAAGAGTCAGATCAAAACAAAAAGTACACCATTAGAACCGCCTTGTCCGAATCCTCTATAAAGGAAACTTACCTCCCTTTGGCTTGAATAACAAAGAAAATATATTGGCTTGAAAATCAAGAAAATTGACTTTTACCACGTTATTCTCCACAAACGGGATATTTTTTTCTTTCCGCTTTTTCTTTCTGCTCAGCTAGCTGGGCACTGGAAAATCATAGAGAGCTGTATAATAGCTCATTTTAAAGGAAATTGCAACATCTAGTCACTTTTGTATTTAAAAATAAAATACTTTTTAAAGTAGAATCAATTTTGTCAAAAAAATTGCATTTTTGATGTATTTTCATACTGCAGTCTTTTCAAAGATATTTGAATTTTGAAGCAATAAAACAGTCCATGTAATGAACTCTATAGTAATAATAGCTACTTGTCTCAATAGTAACCGAAACTCCTGGAACCAAAATTTTCTTTTTTGGCTTAATCGCTAAAATTATTATGTAAACTGCAAAAATATTTATGATGCCTAATCAGTAATAGTAATTTTTTAATTTAAACAACAAAAATACATGAAAATTCTAAAATTAGTTTTGCTTTTTGTCTCCTGGAAGAAATTTTTTTTTCATCTCAGTTCAAATTTATTATTGTATCCTGTAACCCGTAAAGTACATATCTCCATATTATTGTCTCATAATTGCAATTATTTTAGTTTTCAGTCCAGAATCACTAAACTTATTATTTAAACTGCAAAAATATTTATGGTGTCTAACCAATAATACTAATTTTGTAATTCAAACAAGATAAATACCTGAAAATTTTAAAATTAGTTTTGTTTTATGCTAGGTTTTAGATACTCGACACGGGATTTTGTGTGCTTAATAATTTTAAATCTTGAAAAAATATGGTCTCACGCGAGTGGAAAAAAAGAAAGAATAACCAAAAACAATATCAAAATAGAACAATCCAAATTTCTACTAATAGAAAACTTTACTACACAAAAAATAAAGCTAACATCCTGAAATATAAGAAAAGTTTATTTAAAAGAGATAAAAATGCCACCAAACGCAATAAAGCTCGAGCACGCGTAAGGATTGCTACTAAGATGTCTTGTGATCCAGGATTTAAGAAAATGAAATATGACAGAGCAAAATCCGGGTTGCAGCGGTAGCTAGCAACCTAGTAAGAGACGATCACCTCCAATGTCAAGAAATATAAAACCCCCAACTCCTAAAAAAAGAGTCAGATCAAAACAAAAAGTACACCATTAGAACCGCCTTGTCCGAATCCTCTATAAAGGAAACTTACCTCCCTTTGGCTTGAATAACAAAGAAAATATATTGGCTTGAAAATCAAGAAAATTGACTTTTACCACGTTATTCTCCACAAACGGGATATTTTTTTCTTTCCGCTTTTTCTTTCTGCTCAGCTAGCTGGGCACTGGAAAATCATAGAGAGCTGTATAATAGCTCATTTTAAAGGAAATTGCAACATCTAGTCACTTTTGTATTTAAAAATAAAATACTTTTTAAAGTAGAATCAATTTTGTCAAAAAAATTGCATTTTTGATGTATTTTCATACTGCAGTCTTTTCAAAGATATTTGAATTTTGAAGCAATAAAACAGTCCATGTAATGAACTCTATAGTAATAATAGCTACTTGTCTCAATAGTAACCGAAACTCCTGGAACCAAAATTTTCTTTTTTGGCTTAATCGCTAAAATTATTATGTAAACTGCAAAAATATTTATGATGCCTAATCAGTAATAGTAATTTTTTAATTTAAACAACAAAAATACATGAAAATTCTAAAATTAGTTTTGCTTTTTGTCTCCTGGAAGAAATTTTTTTTCATCTCAGTTCAAATTTATTATTGTATCCTGTAACCCGTAAAGTACATATCTCCATATTATTGTCTCATAATTGCAATTATTTTAGTTTTCAGTCCAGAATCACTAAACTTATTATTTAAACTGCAAAAATATTTATGGTGTCTAACCAATAATACTAATTTTGTAATTCAAACAAGATAAATACCTGAAAATTTTAAAATTAGTTTTGTTTTATGCTAGGTTTTAGATACTCGACACGGGATTTTGTGTGCTTAATAATTTTAAATCTTGAAAAAATATGGTCTCACGCGAGTGGAAAAAAAGAAAGAATAACCAAAAACAATATCAAAATAGAACAATCCAAATTTCTACTAATAGAAAACTTTACTACACAAAAAATAAAGCTAACATCCTGAAATATAAGAAAAGTTTATTTAAAAGAGATAAAAATGCCACCAAACGCTATAAAGCTCGAGCACGCGTAAGGATTGCTACTAAGATGTCTTGTGATCCAGGATTTAAGAAAATGAAATATGACAGAGCAAAACAGAGGTATCTTATCCGGGTTGCAGCGGTAGCTAGCAACCTAGTAAGAGACGATCACCTCCAATGTCAAGAAATATAAAACCCCCCAACTCCTAAAAAAAGAGTCAGATCAAAACAAAAAGTACACCATTAGAACCGCCTTGTCCGAATCCTCTATAAAGGAAACTTACCTCCCTTTGGCTTGAATAACAAAGAAAATATATTGGCTTGAAAATCAAGAAAATTGACTTTTACCACGTTATTCTCCACAAACGGGATATTTTTTTCTTTCCGCTTTTTCTTTCTGCTCAGCTAGCTGGGCACTGGAAAATCATAGAGAGCTGTATAATAGCTCATTTTAAAGGAAATTGCAACATCTAGTCACTTTTCTATTTAAAAATAAAATACTTTTTAAAGTAGAATCAATTTTGTCAAAAAAATTGCATTTTTGATGTATTTTCATACTGCAGTCTTTTCAAAGATATTTGAATTTTGAAGCAATAAAACAGTCCATGTAATGAACTCTATAGTAATAATAGCTACTTGTCTCAATAGTAACCGAAACTCCTGGAACCAAAATTTTCTTTTTTGGCTTAATCGCTAAAATTATTATGTAAACTGCAAAAATATTTATGATGCCTAATCAGTAATAGTAATTTTTTAATTTAAACAACAAAAATACATGAAAATTCTAAAATTAGTTTTGCTTTTTGTCTCCTGGAAGAAATTTTTTTTTCATCTCAGTTCAAATTTATTATTGTATCCTGTAACCCGTAAAGTACATATCTCCATATTATTGTCTCATAATTGCAATTATTTTAGTTTTCAGTCCAGAATCACTAAACTTATTATTTAAACTGCAAAAATATTTATGGTGTCTAACCAATAATACTAATTTTGTAATTCAAACAAGATAAATACCTGAAAATTTTAAAATTAGTTTTGTTTTATGCTAGGTTTTAGATACTCGACACGGGATTTTGTGTGCTTAATAATTTTAAATCTTGAAAAAATATGGTCTCACGCGAGTGGAAAAAAAGAAAGAATAACCAAAAACAATATCAAAATAGAACAATCCAAATTTCTACTAATAGAAAACTTTACTACACAAAAAATAAAGCTAACATCCTGAAATATAAGAAAAGTTTATTTAAAAGAGATAAAAATGCCACCAAACGCAATAAAGCTCGAGCACGCGTAAGGATTGCTACTAAGATGTCTTGTGATCCAGGATTTAAGAAAATGAAATATGACAGAGCAAAACAGAGGTATCTTACGGATCAGGGGTATCGAGAAGGGAAAATTGAGACAGCGAAACAAAAGAGCAAGGAACGGTATGATAACGATATAGATTACCGAAACAAACATAAGAAAAAAGTTGCTACCAGAATAATGGGTAGATACTGGGGTGACAAAAGCTATAATGAAAAAATTAAATTCTCTGCGAGGTTGTACCGAAGAACGCATAAGGACAAAGGGAAAAATTACATTCAGAAATACAAGAAGATGGCAAAAATGCAGGCTGATCTTTGTAAATTGAGAATTATAATAAAGATCGAACTCTTCCCTATACTAACTTGCATACGCAACTTCACTATAGTTAATATAGTTAAGATTACAGTATTTATATTATACATCATTATAAATTATAAAAGGTTCAAATATT
This sequence comes from Artemia sp. Qi Xiang Cuo, assembly GCF_049724085.1. Classification (NCBI taxonomy): domain Eukaryota; kingdom Metazoa; phylum Arthropoda; class Branchiopoda; order Anostraca; family Artemiidae; genus Artemia; species Artemia sp. Qi Xiang Cuo. Next base: position 55,390 of record NW_028300687.1, read on the forward strand.
CGAAGATTATAGAGTTAAAAATTTTCCCACACCGGGAATCGAACCCGAGCCTGTTTTATAGTAAACAACGAACTCTTGCCCTTAGTTACCTATGTCTTGTCAAATTAGCTAATTAATTTCACCTGATTTTGTTTTAAAAATAATTCCCACACCGGGATTCGAACCCAAGCCAATTGGTTGAAAGCCAACTATCCTAAACCACTAGACCATATGAGATATGTATAAAAAGCTAATTAATTGTTTTATGATATCCGGGTTGCTGCGGTCGCTAGCAACCTAGTAAGAGACGATCACCTCCAATGTTAAGAAATATAAAACCCCCCAACTCCTAAAAAAAGAGTCAGATCAAAACAAAAAGTACACCATTAGAACCGCCTTGTCCGAAACCCCTATAAAGGAAACTTACCGCCCTGCGGCTTGAACAACCGCCCTGCGGTTGTTCTTGAAATAAAGAACAACCTCTTGCCTATACTAAATTTTATACGCCACTTAATTATAGTATAGTTTAGTAATTCAACAGATGGCTTGGCACTGGAACATCGTAGAGAGTTGTTCAATGGCTCATTTTAAAGGACATTTATGGGGTTAAGAACCTTTTGTAATTAAAACAAATTATTTTTATTACATTAAGAAATTTTAATTATGTTCGTTAAGAGATCATCATAGGTAAAAATTTTCCATACGGAAATTGAACTCAAGCCAACTGGTTGAGAGCTATCCCAACCTCTAGACCATATAGGATATATTAAAATATACGATTAATGAAGTTTATTTTAAACAACAAATTATAAACCTAGTTATCTGTCTGATTATTTGAGGATCGTCTCTTTCTATTCCAAAGAAGAAAAAGCCGTAGGCTTTTTCCTGTTTGTAATTTATAATCCGGATTCAAGCAGTAGTCCCGGTTGCAGCGGTAGCTAGCAACCTAGTAAGAGACGATCACGTCCAATGTTAAGAAATATAAAACCCCCTAATTCCTAAAAAAAGAGTCGGATCAAAACAAAAGTACACCATTAGAACCGCCTTGTCCGAAACCCCTATAAAGGAAACTTACCGCTCTGTGGCTTGAATAACAAAGAAAATATATTGGCTTGATAATCAAGAAAATTGACTTTAACCACGTTATTCTCCACAAACGGGATATTTTTTTCTTTCTTTTCCACAGATAGCTTGGCACTGGAACATCGTAGAGAGTTGTTCAATGGCTCATTTTAAAGGAAATTTCTAGATCTAGCTCTATTTGTACTTAATTTTTTTTTTAATTAATTTTTTTTACGAAAAACTTAATTTTTTATATACAATATTAAACAATGACGTCATAGTCTTTGGATGTATATTAGTACATAAAGTCTGGATCATCGAATTAAAGCTGAAACTAAGTAAAGAACAATTATGCCTCCATATATTCACAGTGATCTATAAAATTTCCCATTACATCTATAAACTGTTCCACAGTTGCCGGTTCATACCTTGGAAGCTTTTCACTAAACATGCAACATTTCTTTTGGATATTACTATGAAGTTTTGCGAAAGCATCTCTAGCTGACTTTTCAACAAAATCCATTCTTTCAGAGATAATTTTAATCTTTAATTTTGAATATTTTTCGTAATCCCGGTAAAAAATTCGTAAAATTTTTCTAAATTTACTAAGATCAGTCAGCATTGTTGCCATGTTTTTGGACTTCTGAATATAATTTCTAATTTTGCACTTATGCGTTCTTTGCAGCTTGTGTAAACTGCAAAATATCCATGGTATCCGAGCAATAGTTTGAATATTTCAATTCAAGCTAGAAAAATACCTGAAAATGTTAAAATTAGTTTTATTTTTAGTTAGGTTCTAACTACCCGATGTGGAATTTACTATGTATTTTCAGACCAAAAAATTCAATTTTTTAATATATTTCATTTTTCAGTTTAGAATCGCTAAAGTTATTATGTAAACTGCAAGAATATTTATGATATATGAGCAATAATTTTAATCTTTTAATTCAAACTAAAAAAATACCTGAAAATTTAAAAATTAGTTTAATTTTTTGTTAGGTTATGTGTACATGATACGAGTCTTAAAAAGTTTCAATTAGATGAGAATATTATTTCTTGTTTTGTAATAAGATGCGTTCTAATAGAGTTATACGTAATTTAAAAAAACATTACTATACAAAAAACAGAGACAACATCTTGAAAAGAGAAAAGCAAAGGTATTCAACCGACAAGGCGTATCGAGATGCGAAAATTGAGAGAGCCAAACAAAAGAGTAAGGAACGGTATGATAACGTTAAAGATTACCGAAAAAAACATAAGAAAAAAGTTGCTACCAGAATAATGGGTAGATACTGGGGTGACAAAAGCTATAATGAAAAAATTAAATTCTCTGCGAGGTTGTACCGAAGAACGCATAAGGACAAAGGGAAAAATTACATTCAGAAATACAAGAAGATGGCAAAAATGAAGGCTGATCTTTGTAAATTGAGAAACATTTTACGCATGTTTTATCAGGATCATGAAAAGTATTCAAAATTACAGATTAAAATTCTCTTTGAAAGAGCGGATGCTGTTGAAAAGTCGGCTAGAAATTCTTTGGCAAAGCTTCATAGTAATATCCAAAAGAAATGTTGTCAGTTTAACGAAAAGTTTCCAAGGTATGGATTGGCAACTGCGGAACAGTTTATAGATGCAATGGAAAATGTTTCCGGGTTGCAGCGGTAGCTAGCAACCTAGTAAGAGACGATCACCTCCAATGTCAAGAAATATAAAACCCCCCAACTCCTAAAAAAAGAGTCAGATCAAAACAAAAAGTACACCATTAGAACCGCCTACAATAAAGAACGACACCTTGCCCATGTTAACTTAAACATAAATAGGGATTATGTAATTTCCAATAGTATCATGGCTGTAGAGATGGCTGAAATATAATAAAGAACGACCTCTTGCCTATACTAAATTTTATACGCCACTTAATTATAGTATAGGTTAGTAATTCAACAGATAGCATGGCACTGGAACATCGTAGAGAGTTGTTCAATGGCTCATTTTAAAGGAAATTAATTGGGTTAAAAACCTTTTGTAATTAAAACAAATTATTTTTATTATTACAGTAAAGAACGATCTTTCACCCGTAGTAATTGATATATGGTGGTTCCAGGGGTAGTCCGGGTTGCAGCGGTAGCTAGCAACCTAGTAAGAGACGATCACCTCCAATGTTAAGTAATTATATTAAAGGACGATCATTAGAAAAGCACACCATTGCATATATTGGACTGAGTTAGTATTTCAGTTTAGAATCGCTAAAGTTTACATAAAGGACCGATATATTTCATCATAAATGGTATTTGTCAATTAGGTTTTTTATATAATCCGGGTTTCAGTGGTAGCTAGCAACCTAGTAAGAGACGATCACTTCCAATGTTAAGAAATAATTACAGTAAGTATCGAAGTCTCTCTCATAGTAACTGATGCAACAGAGAAAAGAAAAAGGGGTATTTGGTATAGTTCAAGTATGAGGTTACATTTGATTTTTTAATAGTAAAGACGGAGAGATCAGAGAAGATGTTAAAAATAGAATAGCCAAGGCTCGGTATGTTTTTTCACAATTTTATTATATAAGGAATTATAATAAAGAACGACCTCTTATTACAATAAAGAACGACACCTAGCCCATATTAACTGAAACATAAATAGGGATTATGTAATTTCCCTCAGTATCATGGCTGTAAAGATGGCTGAAAACTAGTCTGGGTTGCAGCGGTAGCTACCAACCTAGTAAGATACATTGAACTTAGTTAGCTACTTGATGTGTTAAGATTCGTCTCTTACTATTTCAAAGAAGAAAAAGCCTTAGGCTTTTTCCTGTTTGTAATATGGTTTATTTTGTTAATTATAGGAAATTCTGTGTAAAGGTATCGGACAAGGCGGTTCTAAAAGTAAACTTTTTGTACCGTGAGTAATATGTAATATGTACTTAAAATATAAAAAACTTATTTCCTTTTAATCCGGGTTGCAGCGGTAGCTAGCAACCTAGTAAGAGACGATCACGTCCAATGTTAATAAATATAAAAACCCATAGTTCTTAACAAAGGAGTCAGATCAAAACAAAAAGTACATCCGGGTTGCAGCGGTAGCTAGCAACCTAGTAAGAGATTACAGTAAGGACCGAAGTCTATTCGTAGCATTGATCCGGGTTGCAGTGGTAGTTATAATAAAGAGCGAATATTTTACCGATTATCTACCAATAACCATATATGACGTAATAAGTGACATGACGTAATATCTAAAACCTATTGTGTACTAATAACCATATATGACTTAATTAGCGACGTGAAGTAAAAACTAAAAAAAATAATTTTTATTTTCGTTTTTAGTTCAGAATTGCTAAAGTTATAAACTGCAAAAATATTTATGGTGTCTGAAAAATAGTTTTAATCTTTTAATTTAGACTAGAAAAATACCTGAAAATTAAAAAATTAGTTTAATTTTTTGTTAGGTTCTTGATACTTGATGCGTGACTTAAAAACATTCAACTAATGGTTACATAATGGTTTCAATCAAGCAAGCTACACGCAAGTTAAAAAAACAGTACCACAAAAAAAAAACAAAGATAGCATCTTGAAAAGAAAAAAGCAAAGGTATTCAACCAACCAGGCGTATCGAAAAGTAATAATTGATAGTGACAAACAGCGTTATTATAATGATATAGTTTATAGACATGCGAAAATTGAGACAGCCAAACAAAAGAGTAAGGAACGGTATGATAACGATATAGATTACCGAAACAAACATAAGAAAAAAGTTGCTACCAGAATAATGGGTAGATACTGGGGTGACAAAAGCTATAATGAAAAAATTAAATTCTCTGCGAGGTTGTACCGTGCGGTTTTAGAAAAGGTAGAGGATGTGTTGACCAAATTTTCACTCTTAGGTTAATAATTGAGAAGTGCCTAAGTTTTCAAACACCTTTGGTGCTCAGTTTTATAGATTATGAGCAAGCGTTCGATTCTGTTGATAGAGGAGCTTTAGTAAAGGTTTTATCCTTGTATGGTATACCAGACAAATACATTAAAGTGATTAGTGCTATGTACGAGAATAACACTGCTGCGGTTAAGGTAGGAAATGAGGTTAGCAGCTGGTTTTGTATTAAATCAGGAGTTAAGCAGGATTGTGTTCTATCCCCCTTTATATGGAGTATTTTGATGGACTTTGTTTTAAGGAGCACAGGAAAGGCAATGGGAGACCACGGAATCAAATGGGGAGGAAAAAGTCTCCTGGACTTGGATTATGCTGATGATTTAAGCATCCTAGATGAAAGTGTGAGCAAAATGATTATAATAAAGAACGACCTCTTGCCTATACTAAACCTAGTAAGAGACGATCACGTCCAATGTTAAGAAATATAAAAACCCATAGTTCTTAAAAAAAGAGTCAGATCAAAACAAAAAGTACACCATTAGAACCGCCTTGTCCGAAACCCCTGCATAGTAAAATTTCTGTCCCTTGGCTTGAACAGCAAGGGAAATATATTGGCTTGAAAATCAAGAAAAGTGGCAGCTACTACAACATTCTGCCTAAACGGGATATTTTTTTTCTTTTTTTTTCTTTTTTTTTTCTTTTTTTGTATCCAGAGATAGCTTGGCACTGGAACATCGTGGAGGGTTGTTCAATAGCTCATTTTAAAGGAAATTAATTGGGTTAAAAATCTATAGTAACTAAAATAAATTATTTCTAAATTTACAGTAAAGAACGATCTCTCTCCCATACTAACTGATATATGGTGGTTCCAGGTGTAGTTACATCCGGGTTGCAGCGGTAGCTAGCAACCTAGTAAGAGACGATCACGTCCAATGTTAAGAAATATAATCCGGGTTGCAGCGGTAGCTAGCAACCTAGTAAGAGACGATCACCTCCAATGTCAAGAAATATAAAACCCCCAACTCCTAAAAAAAGAGTCAGATCAAAACAAAAAGTACACCATTAGAACCGCCTTGTCCGAATCCTCTATAAAGGAAACTTACCTCCCTTTGGCTTGAATAACAAAGAAAATATATTGGCTTGAAAATCAAGAAAATTGACTTTTACCACGTTATTCTCCACAAACGGGATATTTTTTTCTTTCCGCTTTTTTCTTTCTGCTCAGCTAGCTGGGCACTGGAAAATCATAGAGAGCTGTATAATAGCTCATTTTAAAGGAAATTGCAACATCTAGTCACTTTTGTATTTTTATAATAAAGAACGACCTGTTGCCTATACTAAATTATATAGGCCACTTAACTATAGTATAGGTTAGTAAATTTACATTAAAAGACGATCACTGAAATAACAAACCATTCCATACATTGGACTTAGTTAGCTACTTGATTGTTTGAGTTTCGTCTCTTACTATTTAAAAGAAGAAAAAAGCCGTAGGCTTTTTCCTGTTTGTATTTATAGTTAAAAAACGAACTCAGGTCCAAAGAAACTGAACCCTGTGTTCATTCATATTATCTTCATTATTTTAGCTAGAATGCAAATAAACAAGTTTCTTTTTTAAATTTTAAATTGATATCTCTTACTAGGTTGCTAGCTACCGCTGCAACCCGGATACTATGGGCTGGAAGTTCGTTCTTTACTGTTCTTTACGTTCTTTCGTTCTTTACGTTTATAAGTGGCCTATAAAATTTAGTATAGGCAAGAGGTCGTTCTTTATAATAATTTCCCTTTGTCCTTATGCGTTCTTCGGTACAACCTCGCAGAGAATTTAATTTTTTCATTATAGCTTTTGTCACCCCAGTATCTACCCATTATTCTGGTAGCAACTTTTTTCTTATGTTTGTTTCGGTAATCTATATCGTTATCATACCGTTCCTTGCTCTTTTGTTTCGCTGTCTCAATTTTCCCTTCTCGATACCCCTGATCCGTAAGATACCTCTGTTTTGCTCTGTCATATTTCATTTTCTTAAATCCTGGATCACAAGACATCTTAGTAGCAATCCTTACACGTGCTCGAGCTTTATTGCGTTTGGTGGCATTTTTATCTCTTTTAAATAAACTTTTCTTATATTTCAGGATGTTAGCTTTATTTTTTGTGTAGTAAAGTTTTCTATTAGTAGAAATTTGGATTGTTCTATTTTGATATTGTTTTTGGTTATTCTTTCTTTTTTTCCACTCGCGTGAGACCATATTTTTTCAAGATTTAAAATTATTAAGCACACAAAATCCCGTGTCGAGTATCTAAAACCTAGCATAAAACAAAACTAATTTTAAAATTTTCAGGTATTTATCTTGTTTGAATTACAAAATTAGTATTATTGGTTAGACACCATAAATATTTTTGCAGTTTAAATAATAAGTTTAGTGATTCTGGACTGAAAACTAAAATAATTGCAATTATGAGACAATAATATGGAGATATGTACTTTACGGGTTACAGGATACAATAATAAATTTGAACTGAGATGAAAAAAAAATTTCTTCCAGGAGACAAAAAGCAAAACTAATTTTAGAATTTTCATGTATTTTTGTTGTTTAAATTAAAAAATTACTATTACTGATTAGGCATCATAAATATTTTTGCAGTTTACATAATAATTTTAGCGATTAAGCCAAAAAAGAAAATTTTGGTTCCAGGAGTTTCGGTTACTATTGAGACAAGTAGCTATTATTACTATAGAGTTCATTACATGGACTGTTTTATTGCTTCAAAATTCAAATATCTTTGAAAAGACTGCAGTATGAAAATACATCAAAAATGCAATTTTTTTGACAAAATTGATTCTACTTTAAAAAGTATTTTATTTTTAAATACAAAAGTGACTAGATGTTGCAATTTCCTTTAAAATGAGCTATTATACAGCTCTCTATGATTTTCCAATGCCCAGCTAGCTGAGCAGAAAGAAAAAGCGGAAAGAAAAAAATATCCCGTTTGTGGAGAATAACGTGGTAAAAGTCAATTTTCTTGATTTTCAAGCCAATATATTTTCTTTGTTATTCAAGCCAAAGGGAGGTAAGTTTCCTTTATAGAGGATTCGGACAAGGCGATTCTAATGGTGTACTTTTTGTTTTGATCTGACTCTTTTTAGGAGTTGGGGGGTTTTATATTTCTTGACATTGGAGGTGATCGTCTCTTACTAGGTTGCTAGCTACCGCTGCAACCCGGATTTGGGGAGAATAACGTGGTTAAAGTCAATTTTCTTGATTTTAAAGCCAATATATTTCCCTTGCTGTTCAAGCCAAGCGACAGAAAGTTTCCTATACAGGGGTTTCAAATAAGGCGGTTCTAATGGTGTACTTTTTGTTTTGATCTGACTCCTTTTGTAGAAACTATGGGTTTTTATATTTCTTAATATTGGACGTGATCGTCTCTTACTAGGTTGCTAGCTACCGCTGCAACCCGGATGTGGAATTACTTTACCTATGCTATAATTAAGTGGCGTATAAAATTTAGAATAGGCAAGAGGTCGTTCTTTATTATACTTTTGTTAGATTATTCCCAAAGATATACATAATTCTCGATTCCTCAGTAGATACCCGAGGACGCCTAGGCTCCAGAAAGTTTGTAAAGTTTTTCATCCTCAGTTTTGAAATCGCAGCTTCTACAATGGATATTAATTGAGCAATACTACCTTTGCTTCTAATTGTTTGTACATATTTAATCATTCTGCACTGAATGATGGCACACATCACATAAAAATCCCATCCAATTCAAGGCTTAGTACGACATCCCCTTTTAATTTCTACTGCTACGTTTGGTACTCTTGTCTTTGTACTACGAAAAAAACAAAGCCTTTGTATCTTTTCAACATGTTGTAAACACTAACCTTTTCAATGTGATTTTATTCAGTTTATGTACAAAACAGACAGAAAGACAAAAAATGTGATGAACTTAAACTAGTTGATCCCTAATATAAATTTTCCTTGTTTGATGTGAAATTAAAAACAGGAAAAAGCCTATGGTTTTTTCTTAATTGGAATAGTAAGAGACGACCTGGCTATAACCTGCGACTCTGACGTCAATGATCAATCTTTAACATGAAAATCAATTTTCTTGATTTTCAAACCAATATATTTTCTTTGTTATTCAAGCCAAAGGACGGTAAGTTTGCTATATAGAAGTTTTGGACAAGGCGGTTCTAATAGTGTACTTCTTGTTTTCAGGAGTTAGGGGTTACTTTAGTTTTTAATAAGGGGCGTCATCGTCTCTTACTAGGTTGCTAGCTACCGCTGCAACCCGGATTACATATTTATCTATTTAAAGCTAAAACAAAACTTATATTTATTAGTACTACATTAGATTCTCTTGACTGAAATTGATCTTTTATGTATTATTTAAAATTCTCAGGAATTATTCTATTTTAAGTTTACAAATAAGATTTTTTTTCAAGGAATCGATCAGCTAACTAAGTAATATATATTCAATTTTTTTCTATTAGACTTATCGTATTTTAATTAGGTTGCTAGCTACCGCTACACCCCGGAAATATTAAAAAAATATTTTATCTTTTATTACAGAACGAACTAGATGTAGAAAGTTACTATTGAGACGAGTCGCTCGTACTATAAAAATTTTTATGAACTATGGGTTTTTATATTTATTAAAATTGGACGTGATCGTCTCTTACCAGGCTGCTAGCTACCGCTGCAACCCGGATATCATTACAAACAGGAAAAAGCCTACGGCTTTTTCTTCTTTGAAATAGTAAGTGACGAAACTCAAGTAACTACCCCTGGAACCACCATGTATCAGTTACTATGGATGAGAGATCGTTCTTTACTGTATTAGTAGCAATCCTTACGCGTGCTCGAGCTTTATTGCGTTTGGTGGCATTTTTATCTCTTTTAAATAAACTTTTCTTATATTTCAGGATGTTAGCTTTATTTTTTGTGTAGTAAAGTTTTCTATTAGTAGAAATTTGGATTGTTCTATTTTGATATTGTTTTTGGTTATTCTTTCTTTTTTTCCACTCGCGTGAGACCATATTTTTTCAAGATTTAAAATTATTAAGCACACAAAATCCCGTGTCGAGTATCTAAAACCTAGCATAAAACAAAACTAATTTTAAAATTTTCAGGTATTTATCTTGTTTGAATTACAAAATTAGTATTATTGGTTAGACACCATAAATATTTTTGCAGTTTAAATAATAAGTTTAGTGATTCTGGACTGAAAACTAAAATAATTGCAATTATGAGACAATAATATGGAGATATGTACTTTACGGGTTACAGGATACAATAATAAATTTGAACTGAGATGAAAAAAAAATTTCTTCCAGGAGACAAAAAGCAAAACTAATTTTAGAATTTTCATGTATTTTTGTTGTTTAAATTAAAAAATTACTATTACTGATTAGGCATCATAAATATTTTTGCAGTTTACATAATAATTTTAGCGATTAAGCCAAAAAAGAAAATTTTGGTTCCAGGAGTTTCGGTTACTATTGAGACAAGTAGCTATTATTACTATAGAGTTCATTACATGGACTGTTTTATTGCTTCAAAATTCAAATATCTTTGAAAAGACTGCAGTATGAAAATACATCAAAAATGCAATTTTTTTGACAAAATTGCATTGTCAAAATGCAAGCTAGCAACCTAGCTAGCAACGGTAGCTAGCAACCTAGTAAGAGACGATCACCTCCAATGTCAAGAAATATAAAACCCCCCAACTCCTAAAAAAAGAGTCAGATCAAAACAAAAAGTACACCATTAGAACCGCCTTGTCCGAATCCTCTATAAAGGAAACTTACCTCCCTTTGGCTTGAATAACAAAGAAAATATATTGGCTTGAAAATCAAGAAAATTGACTTTTACTGAAAATTGCTGAGCAGAAAGAAAAAGCGGAAAGAAAAAAATATCCCGTTTGTGGAGAATAACGTGGTAAAAGTCAATTTTCTTGATTTTCAAGCCAATATATTTTCTTTGTTATTCAAGCCAAAGGGAGGTAAGTTTCCTTTATAGAGGATTCGGACAAGGCGGTTCTAATGGTGTACTTTTTGTTTTGATCTGACTCTTTTTAGGAGTTGGGGGTTTTATATTTCTTGACATTGGAGGTGATCGTCTCTTACTAGGTTGCTAGCTACCGCTGCAACCCGGATTTGGGGAGAATAACGTGGTTAAAGTCAATTTTCTTGATTTTAAAGCCAATATATTTCCCTTGCTGTTCAAGCCAAGGGACAGAAAGTTTCCTATACAGGGGTTTCGGACAAGGCGGTTCTAATGGGGTACTTTTTGTTTTGATCTGACTCCTTTGTGAGGAACTATGGGTTTTTATATTTCTTAATATTGGACGTGATCGTCTCTTACTAGGTTGCTAGCTACCGCTGCAACCCGGATGTGGAATTACTTTACCTATGCTATAATTAAGTGGCGTATAAAATTTAGAATAGGCAAGAGGTCGTTCTTTATTATACTTTTGTTAGATTATTCCCAAAGATATACATAATTCTCGATTCCTCAGTAGATACCCGAGGACGCCTAGGCTCCAGAAAGTTTGTAAAGTTTTTCATCCTCAGTTTTGAAATCGCAGCTTCTACAATGGATATTAATTGAGCAATACTACCTTTGCTTCTAATTGTTTGTACATATTTAATCATTCTGCACTGAATGATGGCACACATCACATAAAAATCCCATCCAATTCAAGGCTTAGTACGACATCCCCTTTTAATTTCTACTGCTACGTTTGGTACTCTTGTCTTTGTACTACGAAAAAAACAAAGCCTTTGTATCTTTTCAACATGTTGTAAACACTAACCTTTTCAATGTGATTATATTCAGTTTATGTACAAAACAGACAGAAAGACAAAAAATGTGATGAACTTAAACTAGTTGATCCCTAATATAAATTTTCCTTGTTTGATGTGAAATTAAAAACAGGTAAAAGCCTATGGTTTTTTCTTAATTGGAATAGTAAGAGACGACCTGGCTATAACCTGCGACTATGACGTCAATGATCAATCTTTAACATGAAAATCAATTTTCTTGATTTTCAAACCAATATATTTTCTTTGTTATTCAAGCCAAAGGACGGTAAGTTTGCTATATAGAAGTTTTGGACAAGGCGGTTCTAATAGTGTACTTCTTGTTTTCAGGAGTTAGGGGTTACTTTAGTTTTTAATAAGGGGCGTCATCGTCTCTTACTAGGTTGCTAGCTACCGCTGCAACCCGGATTACATATTTATCTATTTAAAGCTAAAACAAAACTTATATTTATTAGTACTACATTAGATTCTCTTGACTGAAATTGATCTTTTATGTATTATTTAAAATTTTCAGGAATTATTCTAGTTCCATTTGCCAAATAAGATTTTTTTTTTCAAAGAATCGAGCAGCTAACTAAGTCCAATATATGCATTGGTATGTTCTTCGAATGATCGTCTTTTAATTAGGTTGCTAGCTACTGCTGCAACCCGGAACTATTAAAAAAATATTTTATCTTTTATTACAGAAGGAACTAGATGTAGCAAGTTACTATTGAGACGAGTCGCTCTTACTATACAAATTTTTAGGAACTATGGGTTTTTATATTTATTAAAATTGGACGTGATCGTCTCTTACCAGGCTGCTAGCTACCGCTGCAACCCGGATATCATTACAAACAGGAAAAGCCTACGGCTTTTTCTTCTTTGAAATAGTAAGTGACGAAACTCAAGTAACTACCCCTGGAACCACCATGTATCAGTTACTATGGATGAGAGATCGTTCTTTACTGTATTAGTAGCAATCCTTACGCGTGCTCGAGCTTTATTGCGTTTGGTGGCATTTTTATCTCTTTTAAATAAACTTTTCTTATATTTCAGGATGTTAGCTTTATTTTTTGTGTAGTAAAGTTTTCTATTAGTAGAAATTTGGATTGTTCTATTTTGATATTGTTTTTGGTTATTCTTTCTTTTTTTCCACTCGCGTGAGACCATATTTTTTCAAGATTTAAAATTATTAAGCACACAAAATCCCGTGTCGAGTATCTAAAACCTAGCATAAAACAAAACTAATTTTAAAATTTTCAGGTATTTATCTTGTTTGAATTACAAAATTAGTATTATTGGTTAGACACCATAAATATTTTTGCAGTTTAAATAATAAGTTTAGTGATTCTGGACTGAAAACTAAAATAATTGCAATTATGAGACAATAATATGGAGATATGTACTTTACGGGTTACAGGATACAATAATAAATTTGAACTGAGATGAAAAAAAAATTTCTTCCAGGAGACAAAAAGCAAAACTAATTTTAGAATTTTCATGTATTTTTGTTGTTTAAATTAAAAAATTACTATTACTGATTAGGCATCATAAATATTTTTGCAGTTTACATAATAATTTTAGCGATTAAGCCAAAAAAGAAAATTTTGGTTCCAGGAGTTTCGGTTACTATTGAGACAAGTAGCTATTATTACTATAGAGTTCATTACATGGACTGTTTTATTGCTTCAAAATTCAAATATCTTTGAAAAGACTGCAGTATGAAAATACATCAAAAATGCAATTTTTTTGACAAAATTGATTCTACTTTAAAAAGTATTTTATTTTTAAATACAAAAGTGACTAGATGTTGCAATTTCCTTTAAAATGAGCTATTATACAGCTCTCTATGATTTTCCAGTGCCCAGCTAGCTGAGCAGAAAGAAAAAGCGGAAAGAAAAAAATATCCCGTTTGTGGAGAATAACGTGGTAAAAGTCAATTTTCTTGATTTTCAAGCCAATATATTTTCTTTGTTATTCAAGCCAAAGGGAGGTAAGTTTCCTTTATAGAGGATTCGGACAAGGCGGTTCTAATGGTGTACTTTTTGTTTTGATCTGACTCTTTTTTTAGGAGTTGGGGGGTTTTATATTTCTTGACATTGGAGGTGATCGTCTCTTACTAGGTTGCTAGCTACCGCTGCAACCCGGATATGGACGAGAGATCGTTCTTTACTGTAACCTAGCTAAAATAATGGATATAATATGAATGAACCACAGGGTTTAGTTTCTTTGGGCTTGAGTTTGTTTTTTGACTGTAAATACAAACAGGAAAAAGCCTACGGCTTTTTCTTTCTTTAAATAGTAAGAGACGAAACTAAAACAATCAAGTAGCTAAATCCAATGTATGGAATGGTTTGCTATTTCAGTGATCGTCTTTTAATGTAATTTTTTTAAGAACTATGGGTTTTTATATTTCTTAACATTGGACGTGATCGTCTCTTACTAGGTTGCTAGCTACCGCTGCAACCCGGATCTTGATTATAAATATTATTAACTATAATTAAGTTGAGTATCTAATCTATTATAGGCAAGAGTTCGCTCTTTAATATAAAAATTCGATAATCGAGCCCTTATTAACCCGGATTAAAATATTATTATCATATCTTATATGTAACTTTTATTTTATAAGTCTTCGATAGTCTAATGGTAAGTATGCCCACTTGTTACCTGGGAGAAGGGGGTTCGATTCCCCGCCGGGGAAAACTTTTAATATATTGAATTAAAAGCACTATCTTTTCAATTTAAAATTTAAAAAAGAAACTTGTTTATTTACATTCTAGCTAAAATAATGAAGATAATATGAATGAACCACAGTGTTCAGTTTCTTTGGACTTGAGTTCGTTTTTTAACTATAAATACAAACAGGAAAAAGCTTACGGCTTTTTCTTCTTTTAAATAGTAAGAGACGAAACTCAAACAATCAAGTAGCTAACTAAGTCCAATGTATGGAATGGTTTGTTATTTCAGTGATCGTCTTTTAATGTAAAAAAAATTTCAACCTCATTAATTTCCTTTAAAATGAGCCATTGAACAACTCTCTACGATATTCCAGTGCCAAGCTATCTATGTAATTACTAACCTATACTATAATTAAGTAGCGTATAAAATTTAGTATGGGCAAGAGGTCGTTCTTTATTAATATCTTGATTTTCAAACCAATATATTTTCTTTGTTATTCAAGCCAAAGGACGGTAAGTTTGCTATATAGAAGTTTTGGACAAGGCGGTTCTAATAGTGTACTTCTTGTTTTCAGGAGTTAGGGGTTACTTTAGTTTTTAATAAGGGGCGTCATCGTCTCTTACTAGGTTGCTAGCTACCGCTGCAACCCGGATTACATATTTATCTATTTAAAGCTAAAACAAAACTTATATTTATTAGTACTACATTAGATTCTCTTGACTGAAATTGATCTTTTATGTATTATTTAAAATTTTCAGGAATTATTCTAATTTCAGTTGACAAATAAGATTTTTTTTTCAATGATTCGAGCAGCAAGTAAGTCCAATATATGCAATGGTATGTTAGTCGAATAATTATCTTTTAATTAGGTTTCTAGCAACCACCGCAACCCAAAAATATTAAAAAAATATCTCATCTTTAATTACAGAAGGAACTAAATGTAGCAAGTTACTTTTGAGACGAGTCGCTCTTATTATACAATTTTTTATGAACTATGGGTTTTTATATTTATTAACATTGGACGTAATCGTCTCTTACCAGGTTGCTAGCTACCGCTGCAACCCGGATATCATTACAAACAGGAAAAAGCCTACGGCTTTTTCTTCTTTGAAATAGTAAGTGACGAAACTCAAGTAACTACCCCTGGAACCACCATGTATCAGTTACTATGGATGAGAGATCGTTCTTTACTGTACAACCCGGATGATGAAACTTACATATTCTGCATTTACGATGAACCATATCTATCCTTTTATGTACTTGTAAGCTACCCCTGGAGCCACCGTATATCAGTTACTATTGGCGAGAGATCGTTCTTTACTGTAATTTATCCTTAGGATAAAATGGTCCCTCATCAACATCTTTTTTCTTTTTTAATTTCTTCTTGTCCGCCATTTTAAAATTAAATATTTTCTTTTGGTCTGAAACTACATAGTCAATCCCATATCGGGTAGTTAGAACCTAACCAAAAATAAAACTAATTTTAACATTTTAAGGTATTTTTCTAGCTTGAATTGAAATGTTCGAACTATTGCTCGGATACCATGGATATTTTTGCAGTTTACACAAGCTGCAAAGAACGCACAGTCTAATCTTTGTAAATTGAGAAAAATTTTACGAATGTTTTACCGGGATTACGAAAAATATTCAAAATTAAAGATTAAAATTATCTCTGAAAGAATAGATTTTGTTGAAAAGTCAGCTAGAGATGATTTCGCAAAACTTCATAGTAATATCCAAAAGAAATGTTGAATGTTTAGTGAAAAGCTTCCAAGGTATGGACCAGCAACTGTGGAACAGTTTACAGATGTAATGGGAAATCTTATACATCACTGTGAATATATGGAGGAATAATTGTCCTTTACTTACTTTCAGCTTAAATTCGATGATCGAGCCTTTATGTAATACTATGGACTGAAGATCGTTCTTTAATGTAAATTCAACTACGCTGAACAAAATGGCTATCTCAAAATTTTGATTGGATGTGTTTGGGGGAATGATGGACGTGGGTGGGGGGGGCTAGTTGCCCATCAATCCCTTTTGACTATTAAAAAGGGCACTAGCTACCCCAATTTCCAATCGAATGAGCCGTTTTGGAAGTTTCTACGACAACTCCTTCGATACGAAGTGCCTGTCAGAGAAAGAAGAAAAAAAAACACATTGTGGCCACATCGTTCTTTACTTAGGCAGCACTAGTGCGCTTCCTATGATCATTTGTAGTACATTTGCTGTTTCTTTGTTCAATGGATCTTCAGGATTTGGTTCTGAGAAGATGTATTTGAGGCCATAAACAACAAAGTTTATAATCAGTACTGGTTTCCAATCTTCTCTAAGGATATTTAAACAGACATTGTCTTCTAGATCAAATAATCCCCAGTTTTAATGAACTAAATCAAGCTTTTATTTAATGACGTCAGTTGCAAATGGGGTTTGTTTTATGCTATATGATTACAAACAGGAAAAAGCCTACAGCTTTTTCTTCTTTGAAAGAGTAAGAGACGAACCTCAAACAATCAAGTTGCTAACTATGTCCGATGTCTGCAATGGTTTCTTATTCCAATGATCGTCTTTTAATGTAATATTGCTCAGACGTCATAAATATTTTCGCAATTTGCAGTTAAATAAAATTATTATATTTAAAATTTTCAGGAATAATTCTAGTTTCAGTTAACAAATATTTTTTTTGTTAATATCCAAAAGAAATGTTGCATGTTTAGTGAAAAGCTTCCAAGGTATGGACCGGCAACTGTGGAACAGTTTACAGATGTAATGGGAAATCTTATACATCACTGTGAATATATGGAGGCATAATTGTCCTTTACTTAGTTTCAGCTTAAATTCGATGATCGAGCCTTTATGTACTACATCCAACGACTATGACGTCATTGATCAATATTGTATATACAAAATTAAGTTTTTCGTGAAAAATAATTAATAAAAAAAATTAAGTGCAAAAGGCGCTAGATCTAGAGATTTCCTTTAAAATGAGCCATTGAACAGCTCTCTGCGATGTTCCAGTGCCAAGCTATCTCTGGAAACAAAAGAAAGAAAAAAATATCCCGTTTGTGCAGAATAACGTGGTTAAAGTCAATTTTCCTGATTTTCAAGCCAATATATTTTCTTTGTTATTCAAGCCAAAGGGTGGCAAGTTTCCTTTCTAGGGGTTTCGGACAAGGCGGTTCTAATGGTGTACTTTTTGTTTTGATCTGACTATTTTTTTTTAGGAGTTAGGGGTTTTTATATTTCTTAACATTGGACGTGATCGTCTCTTACTAGGTTGCTAGCTACCGCTGCAACCCGGATGCTAGCTACCGCTGCAACCCGGATACGATCCTCAAAAAATCAGTTGGAACCTCAAAAAGTTGGTGGTTCAAGCCCACCCGGGGTCGATTTCTTTTGTTTGATATTCTGCTATCTATAAATCCCATTCATAGTATCGATCCTTTATGTAATCAAACAATCAAGTAGCTAATTAGGTCCAATGTATGCAATGGTTTGTTATTCCAATGATCGTCTTTTAATGTTTTCAAAGCGTGTTTTCAAAGCGCGTTTTTTCAATTTTTAGTTACTATGGGCTCTGGTTCGCCTTTCACTAGGTTTTGCCATCTATAGCAATTATGATTTTCCAAAACATATTTAAAACTTTTAGTTACTATATGCTTCGGTTTGTCTTTCACTTGATTGCAGCTATAGCTACAACTATCATTTAGAGCTCGTTCTTTACTATATAAAAATACTAAACTTTTTAGTTAGTAAAGCCTAAAGTTCATCCTTTATTATAAAATAAATTACAAACAGGAAAAAGCCTACGGCTTTTTCTTCTTTGGAATAGTAAGAGACGATCCTCAAATAATCAGGCAGCTAATTATGTTTATAATTTGTTCTTTAACATAAACTTCATTAATCGGATATTTTAATATATCCTATATGGTCTAGAGGTTGGGATAGCTGTCACCCAGCAGGCTTGAGTTCAATTTCCGTACGGGAAATTTTTACTTATGATGATTTCTTAAGGAACATAATTAAAATTTCTTAATGTAATAAAAATAATTTGTTTTAATTACAAAAGGTTTTTAACCCAATTAATTTCCTTTAAAATGAGCCATTGAACAACTCTGTACGATGTTCCAGTGCCATGCTATCTGTTGAATTACTAACCTATACTATAATTAAGTGGCGTATAAAATTTAGTATAGGCAAGAGGTCGTTCTTTATTATAAAACTCTTAAAAAAAGTAAACAAAAACTTTCAATTTCCAAACATATTAGCCCTCTCCGAAGTTTATACAATCATCCCTTCCATAAGAACAATATATGCCCCCAGAGCATTACTTACAACGCCTGCCTCTGGGCCCTGGGGCGCTGTGTCGACCCTGGAGTTTTAATTATATGAACATTGAAATATTTTTAAAAAAATGGCTATCCCAAAGTTCTTATTGGATGGGTTTTAGGAAAAAAAGGGGATGGAGTGGGGGGGGGGGGGTTAGGTGCCCGCGGAGTTCTTTTGACTCTTTAAAAGTGAAATTGAACTTTTTATTTCCAATCAAATGAGCCCTCTTTGAAGTTTATACAAGCATACCTTCCATAAGAACAATATATGCCCCCAGACCAATACTTACAACGCCTGCCCTGGGCCCTGGGGGGTTGTATTGACACAGGAGTTTTTCTTATCTGACCTTTGAACTATTTTTAACGAAATGTTCATACGTAAAGGAGTTTTTGTTATATGATCTTTGAACCATTTTTAACAAAATGGCTACCTCAAATTTTTTATAAGATGCATTTGGGGAAAAAGGGCTTGGGGGGTGCTACTTGCCCTCGGATCACTTTTGACTCTTAAAAAGGACACTAGAACTTTCAATTTCCAATTGCATGAACCCACTTTGAAGTTTATATGACAACTCTTTCTATATTAAGTGCCTCTGGGAAAAAAATAAATGGAGTGTGGGGGGAGGCTAGCTGCCCTCTGGTCACTTTTGACTCTTAAAAAGTGAATTACAGCTTTCAATTTCCAATCAAATGAGCCCTCTCTGAAGTTTATACAAGCATCCCTCTCATAATGAACCATATATGCCCCAGGGCCTAACTTACAACGCCTACGCTTGGGCCCTGGGGGCTGTAATGACACCAGAATTTTTGTTATCTGAGCTTTGAACTATTTTTAACAAAATGTCTATCTCAAAATTTTTATCTGATGCATTTAGGGTGCAGAGGGGGGAGGGCTAGTTGCCCTCCAATCTCTTTTGACTCTTAAAAAGTGAACAAGAACTTTCAATATCCATTCAAATGAGCCCTCTCCAAAGTTTATACGAGCATCCCTTCTATAAGAACTATATATGCCCCCAGAGCATTACTTACAATGTGTGCCTCCAGGCCCTGGGGGTCGCGTCGACACAGGAGTTTTTCTTATCTGACCTTTTAACTATTGTTAATTAAATGGCTATTTTAAATTTTTTATCAAATGGGCTTTGGAAAAAAGGGTGTTTGAGGGGGGGGGGGGCTAGTTGCCCTCAGATAATTTTTGACTCTTAAAAAGTGAACTAGGACTTTCAATTTCCAATCAAATGAACCCTGAAGTTTTTACAAGCATCCCTTTCATAAGAACCATATATGCCCCCAGGACAACATTTACAACATCTACCCCCCAGGCCCTGGAGGGTTGTGTTGACACCAGTTTTTGTTATCTAATTTTTGAACAGTTTTCAAAGAACAGGCTATCTCAAAATTTTTAGTGGATGGGCTTGGGGAAAAAGGGTGTGGGGGGCACGCCATTTTTCCCCAAAAAACTTTCCATTTCCAATCAAATGAGCCCTCTCTGAAATTCATACAAGCATTTCTTCATAAAAACCATATAGGCCCCAGGGCATAACTTACAACGCCTGCCCCTGGAACCTGGGGGTTGTGTTGACACCTGAGCGTTTATTATCTGACTTTTGAACAATTTTTAACTTGATGTTTGTCTCAAAATTTTGATTGGATGCGTTTGGGGAAATAGTGGGTGTGGAAGAGGTGTTAGTTACCTTCCAATCCCTTTCGACAGTCAAAAAGGGCAGTACCCATTTCAATTTCCTATCGAGTGAACCCTATTTGAAGTTTCTACAACAATGCTCTCTACAAAAATATTATATACCCCCAGGGCATAACTTATAACCTTTGTCCTGACCTCTGTGGGGGGGATTTCATCCTTAAAGACAATTTTTGACCAGAATTTTCAATAACGTTGAACAAAATGACTTATCTCAAAATTCTGGTTGAATGTGTTTGGGGTAATGGTTGGCGTGAGAGGGGGGTTAGTTGCCCTCCAATCACTTTCGAATTTCCAATCGAATGAGTCATTTTTGAAATTTCTACAACAAAGGATTCTATAAAAAAACTTATATGCCCCTCAGGGCATAACTTACAACCTGTGCCCTGAGGGCTGTGGGGGGAGTGTCCTCCTCAAAAACATAATATCTATCTGGAAATCAACTATGTAAAACAAAATGGCTATCTCAAAATTTTGATTGGATGTGTTTTGGGAAAAGGTGGGCGAGGGAGGGGGGTTAGTTGCCCTCCAATCACTTTTGAATTTCCAATCAAATGAGACATTTTTGAAGTTCTACAACAAAGGATTCTATAAAAAAAACTTATATGCCCCCTGGGCATAACTTATAACCCGTGCCCTCAGGGCTGTGGGGGGAGTGTCCTCCTCAAAACCATAATTTCTATCTGGAAATCAACTATGTAAAACAAAATGGCTGTCTCAAAATTTTGATTTGATGTGTTAGGGGAAATGGTGGGTGTTGAAGGGGTGTTAGTTACCTTCCAATCACTTTTGACCCTTAAAAAGGGCACTAGAACTCTCGATTACCAATCTGATGAGCCCCTTTGAAGTTTATAAAACAACCCCATCCATATGAAGTGCCTCTGGGAAAAAAATAAATAATAATAATTATAAATAATAAAACATTGGAGCCATATGGCCTTTACTATAGGCAACGCTATAGCGTTGTCTCTGATGTGGTTACTACCTACGATTATGACGTCATTCATCAAGATTGGCTATAAAAATGTAGTTTTAGTGGAAAAATTGATTTTATTTAAAAAAAACTTTTTAATTACTACTGGCACTAGATCTGGTAATTTCGTTTAAAATCAGCCATTGAACACCTCTCTGCAATATTCCAGTGCCAAGCTATCTGTGGAAAAAAAAAAAAGATACCATTTAGGCAGAATGCTGTAGTAGCTGCCATTTTTCTTGTTTTTAATGCTATTATATTTCCCTTTTTATTCAAGCCAAGGGAAATTAAGTTTCCTATGTAATGGTTTCAAACAATTTGATTCTAATGGTGTATTTTTTATTTTGATCTGATTTTTTTTTTTTTTTTTTTTGGAGTTATGGGTTGTTATATTTCCTAACATTGGACGTGATTGTCTCTTACTATGTTGCTAGCTACCGCTGGAACCCGTATAAACAAAACTTCTATTAATATCTACTTAACTAACATCATTTATGATGAACTTTATCGATCCTTTATGTAATTTTATTGCTGCTACATAAACTGCAATTGCTCCTTCCAAAATTAATATACGAATTTTCTAAGAAGTACGCCTCCGTATATTCACTGTGTTGTCGAACATTTTCCATTGCATCTATAAACTGTTCCGCAGTTGCCAATCCATACCTTGGAAGCTTTTCGTTAAACTGACAACATTTCTTTTGGATATTACTATGAAGCTTTGCCAAAGAATTTCTAGCCGACTTTTCAACAGCATCCGCTCTTTCAAAGAGAATTTTAATCTGTAATTTTGAATACTTTTCATGATCCCGATAAAACATGCGTAAAATGTTTCTCAATTTACAATGATCAGCCTTCATTTTTGCCATCTTCTTGTATTTCTGAATGTAATTTTTCCCTTTGTCCTTATGCGTTCTTCGGTACAACCTCGCAGAGAATTTAATTTTTTCATTATAGCTTTTGTCACCCCAGTATCTACCCATTATTCTGGTAGCAACTTTTTTCTTATGTTTGTTTCGGTAATCTTTATCGTTATCATACCGTTCCTTGCTCTTTTGTTTGGCTGTCTCAATTTTTGCATGTCTATAATCCTCATCATTAACATAACAATCCTTGCTGTTTTGTTTGGCTCTCTCAATTTTCGCATCTCGATACGCCTTGTCGGTTGAATACCTTTGCTTTTCTCTTTTCAAGATGTTGTCTCTGTTTTTTGTATAGTAATGTTTTTTTAAATTACGTATAACTCTATTAGAACGCATCTTATTACAAAACAAGAAATAATATTCTAATCTAATTGAAACTTTTTAAGACTCGTATCATGTACCCATAACCTAACAAAAAATAAAACTAATTTTTAAATTTTCAGGTATTTTGTTAGTTTGAATTAAAAGATTAAAATTATTGCTCATATATCATAAATATTTTTGCAGTTTACATAATAACTTTAGCGATTCTAAACTGAAAAATGAAATATATTAAAAAATTGAATTTTTTGGTCTGAAAATACATAGTAAATTCCACATCGGGTAGTTAGAACCTAACTAAAAATAAAACTAATTTTAACATTTTCAGGTATTTTTCTAGCTTGAATTGAAATATTCAAACTATTGCTCGGATACCATGGATATTTTGCAGTTTACACAAGCTGCAAAGAACGCATAAGGGCAAAATTAAAAATTATATTCAGAAGTCCAAAAACATGGCAACAATGCTGGCTGATCTTAGTAAATTTAGAAAAATTTTACGAATTTTTTACCGGGATTACGAAAAATATTCAAAATTAAAGATTAAAATTATCTCTGAAAGAATGGATTTTGTTGAAAAGTCAGCTAGAGATGCTTTCGCAAAACTTCATAGTAATATCCGAAAGAAATATTGCATGTTTAGTGAAAAGCTTCCAAGGTATGAACCGGCAACTGTGGAACAGTTTATAGATGTAATGGGAAATTTTATAGATCACTTTGAATATATGGAGGCATAATTGTTCTTTACTTAGTTTCAGCTTTAATTCGATGATCCAGACTTTATGTACTAACTACATCCAAAGACTATGACGTCATTGATTAATATTGTATATAAAAAATTAAGTTTTTCGTAAAAAAAATTAATTAAAAAAAAATTAAGTACAAATAGCGCTAGATCTAGAGATTTCCTTTAAAATGAGCCATTGAACAACTCTCTACGATGTTCCAGTGCCAAGCTATCTGTGGAAAAGAAAGAAAGAAAAAAATATCCCGTTTGTGGAGAATAACGTGGTTAAAGTCAATTTTCTTGATTATCAAGCCAATATATTTTCTTTGTTATTCAAGCCGCAGGGCGGTAAGTTTCCTTTATAGGGGTTTCGGACAAGGCGGTTCTAATGGTGTACTTTTTGTTTTGATCTGACTCTGTTTTTAGGAGTTAGGGGTTTTTATATTTCTTAACATTGGACGTGATCGTCTCTTACTAGGTTGCTAGCTACCGCTGCAACCCGGATCTTTTAAATAGTAAGAGACGAAACTCAAACAATCAAGTAGCTAACTAAGTCCAATGTATGGAATGGTTTGTTATTTCAGTGATCTTCTTTTAATGAAAAAAAAAATATATATACTGTAATCTTAACTATAGTAAAGTTGCGTATGCAAGTTAGTATAGGGAAGAGTTTGATCTTTATTATACTGGAAACAAAGAAAAGAGAAGAAAATATCCCGTTTAGGCAGAATGTTGTAGTAGCTGCCACTTTTCTTGATTTTTTAGTACTGATTTTTTAACTTGCGTGTAGCTTGCTTTGATCTAACCATTATGTATTCATGAATGAGACCATTTACAGTTTTGACGTTTTTTATATAGTAATTATGACGTCACTGCATCAAAAATACAGTTTTTATTGGAAAAATTTATTCTCTTTTAGAAATAATTTATTTTAGTTACAAAAGGTTTTTAACCCAATTAATTTCCTTTAAAATGAGCTATTGAACTACCCTCTACGATGTTCCAGTGCCAAGCTATCTCTGGATACAAAAAAAGAAAAAAAGAAAGAAAAAAATATCCCGTTTGGGGAGAATAACGTGGTTAAAGTCAATTTTCTTGATTTTCAAGCCAATATATTTCCCTTGCTGTTCAAGCCAAGGGACAGAAAGTTTCCTATACAGGGGTTTCAGACAAGGTGGTTCTAATGGTGTACTTTTTGTTTTGATCTGACTCCTTTTTTAGGAACTATGGGTTTTTATATTTCTTAACATTGGACGTGATCGTCTCTTACTAGGTTGCTAGCTACCACTGCAACCCGGATTTACTAACCTATACTATAGTTAAGTGGCCTATATAATTTATTATAGGCAAGAGGTCGTTCTTTATTATTATGTACTTTTGTTTTGATCTTACTCTATTTTTAGGACTTTTGTTATATTTCTTAGCATGGGACTGATCGTCTCTTACTAGGTTGCTAGCTACTGCTGCAACCCAAATTCACATATATATTTATTTATGAGAGGCAGCCTGGCCGAGTGGTCCAAGACACTGGTGTTAGCCACCAGTCTCTTCGGAGGCGTGGGTTCAAATCTTACCGCTGGTATACGATTATGTTTGAAAGACTGCAGTGTGAAAAGACATCAAAAATGCAGTTTTTGGTGGAAAAATTTATTCTATTTTAGAAATAATTTATTTTAGTTGCTATAGAGTTTTAACCCAATTAATTTCCTTTAAAATGACCTATTGAACAACCCTCTACGATGTTCCAGTGCCAAGCTATCTGTGGAAAAGAAAAAGAAAAAAAGAAAAAAATATCCCGTTTGGGGAGAATAACGTGGTTAAAGTCAATTTTCTTGATTTTCAAGCCAATATATTTCCCTTGCTGTTCAAGCCAAGGGACAGAAAGTTTCCTATACAGGGGTTTCGGACAAGGCGGTTCTAATGGTGTACTTTTTGTTTTGATCTGACTCCTTTTTTAGGAACTATGGGTTTTTATATTTCTTAACATTGGACGTGATCGTCTCTTACTAGGTTGCTAGCTACCGCTGCAACCCGGACTAGGTTTCAGCCATCTCTACAGCCATGATACTATTGAAAATTACATAATCCCTATTTATGTTTTAGTTATTATTTGGGAAATTTTTACTTATGATGATTTCTTAAGGAACATAATTACAATTTCTTAATGTAATAAAAATAATTTGTTTTAATTACAAAAGGTTTTTAACCCCATTAATTTCCTTTAAAATGAGCCATTGAACAACTCTCTACGATGTTCCAGTGCCATGCTATCTGTTGAAGTACTAACCTATACTATAATTAAGTGGCGTATAAAATTTAGTATAGGCAAGAGGTCGTTCTTTATTATAATACCACTGCAACCCCAATATTCTTTACTACATATTTTAACACTTAGGTTACTATTGATTATAGTTCGTTCTTTAATATAAAATGGTTAGCACTTAGGACTTTAAATCCTTTAATCTGAGTTCGAATCTCGGTGGAGCGTTTTTAATTTTAGAATTAACTATACCGATCGTTTATATAACTGTATAGTTAGTACAGGCAAGAGTTTGTTCTTCATTATAATTTTATAAAAAAAAACCGTATTGACAAACACCATTTATGATGAACTCTATCGGTCCTTTATGTAATAATAAAAATAATTTGTTTTAACTACAAGAAGTTTTTAACCCCATTAATTTTCTTTAAAATGAGCCATTGAACAACTCTCTACGATGTTCCAGTACCAAGCTATCTATTGAATTACTAACCTATACTATAATTAAGTGGCGTATAAAATTTAGTATAGGCAAAAGGTCGTTCTTTATTATAATTCCCCGTCGGGGAGAACTTTTAATATGTTGAATTAAAAGCACTATCTTTTCAATTTAAAATTTAAAAAAGAAACTCGTCTATTTACATTCTAGCTAAAATAATGAAGATAATATGAATGAACCACAGTGTTCAGTTTCTTTGGACTTGAGTTCGTTTTTTAACTATAAATACAAACAGGAAAAAGCCTACGGCTTTTTCCTCTTTTAAATAGTAAGAGACGAAACTCAAACAATCAAGTAGCTAACTAAGTCCAATGTATGGAATGGTTTGTTATTTCAGTGATCGTCTTTTAATGTAAAAATATAAATACTGTAATCTTAACTATAGTGAAGTTGCGTATGCAAGTTAGTATAGGGAAGAGTTTGATCCTTATTATAAATCGTCTCAACGAGATCTCACTATCGCATATCCTCCATCATAATAGTTGAATTTTTTCGGTACTCCAAAGAAATTCAATTCCTTACTGTCATTATGTACTTGTAGTCGTTCTTTACTGTAAATAATCTTCGAACATTTGAACCTTTTATAATCTATAATGATGTATAATATAAATACTGTAATCTTAACTATAGTGAAGTTGCGTATGCAAGTTAGTATAGGGAAGAGTTCGATCTTTATTATAATACCGCTGCAATCCAGATCATATCGTAACAATTTATTTTATTATAATAATTATTTTTGTTAATTACAAAAGGTTTCTATATACAGCAGTTTCCTTTAAAATAAGTCATTACTCAGGTCTTTATTATGACCATGAAATGTTTGATTTAATACTTCGGTTACTATGGGTTACAGTTCGTTCTTTATTGTAAATTTTTTTAGAATTTATGGGTTTTTATATTTCTTAACATTGGACGTGATCGTCTCTTATTAGGTTTGCTAGCTACCGCTGCAACCCGTATACTTTTAAGGACATATGATTACAAACAGGAAATAGCCTACGGCTTTTTCTTCTTTAAAATAGTAAGAGCCGAACCTCGAGCAATCAAGTGGCTAATTTCTTTGAACGAACCTAAAAAAGTTGAGTAGCTAACTAAGCCCAATGTTTGCAATGGTTTTTATTCCAGTGATCGTCTTTTAATGCAATTAATTTAAAACTGGACTATAGATCGCTCTTTAATGTAAAATACTAGCCTACACTATAGTTAAGTGGCCTATAAAATTTAGTAGAGGCAAGTGGTCGTTCTTTATTATAAATCACTCCATTACTAACTTATACTATTGTTAAGTGGCCTATAAAATTTAGCATAGGCAAGAGGTCGTTCTTTATTATACTGGTCTAAATTAAAAGATTAAATCTATTGCTCATATACCATAAATATTTTCGCAGTTTGTAACTTTAGCGATTCTGAACTGAAAACGAAAATAAAATAAAAATCGATTT
Source organism: Artemia sp. Qi Xiang Cuo (assembly GCF_049724085.1). Classification (NCBI taxonomy): domain Eukaryota; kingdom Metazoa; phylum Arthropoda; class Branchiopoda; order Anostraca; family Artemiidae; genus Artemia; species Artemia sp. Qi Xiang Cuo. Next base: position 82,949 of record NW_028300687.1, read on the forward strand.
TTTCAATGTTTACGTCACGTTGCTCATTACGTCATATATGGTTATTTAGTAATATTTTATATTACTATATTTTATATTTCATGATTGCAAAATGTAATTAGATTTCGTTCTTTATTGTAACTATACTATAATTAAGTGGCGTATAAAATTTAGTATAGGCAAGAGGTCGTTCTTTATTATAATCATCAGAAACAACAATATAATTTCGTGTTTTTCTATTCACTTCATAGCTCTAATATAAAGCTACGACATTCATTATTTATCTAGTAGGGTTTCAGACAAGGTAGTTCTAATGATGTACTTTTGTTTTGATCTTACTCTATTTTTAGGACTTTTGTTATATTTCTTAGCATGGGACTGATCGTCTCTTACTAGGTTGCTAGCTACTGCTGCAACCCAAATTCACATATATATTTATTTATGAGAGGCAGCCTGGCCGAGTGGTCCAAGACACTGGTGTTAGCCACCAGTCTCTTCGGAGGCGTGGGTTCAAATCTTACCTCTGGTATACGATTATGTTTGAAAGACTGCAGTGTGAAAAGACATCAAAAATGCAGTTTTTGGTGGAAAAATTTATTCTCTTTTAGAAATAATTTATTTTAGTTAACATATATTTTTAACACAATTAATTTCCCTTAAAATGAGCTATTGAACAACCCTCTACGATGTTCCTGTGCCAAGCTATCTGTGGAAAAGAAAAAGAAAAAAAAAGAAAAAATATCCCGTTTGGGGAGAATAACGTGGTAAAAGTCTATTTTCTTGATTTTCAAGCCAATATATTTCCCTTGCTGTTCAAGCCAAGGGACAGAAAGTTTCCTATACAGGGGTTTCGGACAATGCGGTTCTAATGGTGTACTTTTTGTTTTGATCCGACTCCTTTTTAGGAACTATGGGTTTTTATATTTCTTAACATTGGACGTGATCGTCTCTTACTAGGTTGCTAGCTACCGCTGCAACCCGGACTAGGTTTCAGCCATCTCTACAGCCATGATACTATTGGAAATTACATAATCCCTATTTATGTTTTAGTTATTATTTGGGAAATGTTTACTTATGATGATTTCTTAAGGAACATAATTACAATTTCTTAATGTAATAAAAATAATTTGTTTTAATTACAAAAGGTTTTTAACCCCATTAATTTCCTTTAAAATGAGCCATTGAACAACTCTCTACGATGTTCCAGTGCCATGCTATCTGTTGAAGTACTAACCTATACTATAATTAAGTGGCGTATAAAATTTAGTATAGGCAAGAGGTCGTTCTTTATTATAATTATTATAAAAAAAAAGAAAAAAATATCCTGTTTAGGCAGAATGTTGTAGTAGCTGCCACTTTTCTTGATTTTCAAGCCAATATATTTCCCTTGCTGTTCAAGCCAAGGGACAGAAAGTTTACTTTACAGGGGTTTCGGACAAGGCGGTTCTAATGGTGTACTTTTTGATTTGACTCCTTTGTTAGGAACTATGGGTTTTTATATTTCTTAACATTGGACGTGATCGTCTCTTACTAGGTTGCTAGCTACCGCTGCAACCCGGATCAGTCCTTTATGTAAACCTTACTAACCTATACTATAGTTCAGTGGTCTATAAATTTAGTAGAGGCAAGAGGTCGTTCTTTATTATAGTTATTTATCTAGTAGGGTTTCAGACAAGGTAGTTCTAATGATGTACTTTTGTTTTGATCTGACTCTATTTTTAGGAGTTTTGGGTTTTTATATTTCTTAGCATGGGACTGATCGTCTCTTGCTAGGTTGCTAGCTACTGCTGCAACCCAAACTATAAGAGGCAGCCTGGCCGAGTGGTCCAAGGCACTGGTGTTAGCCACCAGTCTCTTCGGAGGCGTGGGTTCAAATCTTACCGCTGGTATACGATTATGTTTGAAAGACTGCAGTGTGAAAAGACATCAAAAATGCAGTTTTTGGTTGAAAAATTTATTCTCTTTTAGAAATAATTTATTTTAGTTACTATAGATTTTTAACCCAATTAATTTCCTTTAAAATGAGCCATCGAACAACTCTCTACGATGTTCCAGTGCCAAGCTATCTCTGGAAACAAAGAAAAAAGAAAAAAGAAAAAAAATATCCCGTTTAGGCAGAATGTTGTAGTAGCTGCCACTTTTCTTGATTTTCAAGCCAATATGTTTCCCTTGCTGTTCAAGCCAAGGGAAAGAAAGTTTCCTATACAGGGGTTTCGGACAAGTCGGTTCTAATGGTTTACTTTTTGTTTTGATCTGACTCCTTTGTTAGGAACTATGGGTTTTTATATTTCTTAACATTGGACGTGATCGTCTCTTACTAAGTTGCTAGCTACCGCTGCAACCCGGATAACATTGGACGTGATCGTCTCTTACTAGGTTGCTAGCTACCGCTGCGACCCGGATTTGGCATTATTACAATCGGTATGATGAAATAATAATAAGCATATGGTTCTTAAATCATATTGCATTTTAATCCAATATGGTCTAGCGGATAGGACAGCTGGGTTTCACGTAGCAGGGCCGGGTTCGATCTTCGGTAAGGGAAATTTTTTAACTCTATAATCTTCATACACTAGAAGCTCTAAACGTTTTTCAATTTATATTGAGCCACATCAATCCTTTATATATCAGCTTTATCTGATGATCGAGCCTTTATGTAAATTCTCTTGGCTTGAACGGTAAGGGAAATATATTGTCTTGAAAATAAAGAAAACTGGCATTCTAATCAAGAATGAGAGAATTTACATCTGTGTCGTTCTTAAGTAGTAATTATGACGTCACGGCGTAATGATTTTATTGACGTCAAGGCGCAATGATATTATTTCATGACGTCATCAGAAACAACAATATAATTTCGTGTTTTTCTATTCACTTCATAGCTCTAATATAAAGGCTACGACATTCATTATTTATCTAGTAGGGTTTCAGACAAGGTAGTTCTAATGATGTACTTTTGTTTTGATCTTACTCTATTTTTAGGACTTTTGTTATATTTCTTAGCATGGGACTGATCGTCTCTTACTAGGTTGCTAGCTACTGCTGCAACCCAAATTCACATATATATTTATTTATGAGAGGCAGCCTGGCCGAGTGGTCCAAGACACTGGTGTTAGCCACCAGTCTCTTCGGAGGCGTGGGTTCAAATCTTACCGCTGGTATACGATTATGTTTGAAAGACTGCAGTGTGAAAAGACATCAAAAATGCAGTTTTTGGTGTAAAAATTTATTATATTTTAGAAATAATTTATTTTAGTTACTATATATTTTTAACCCAATTAATTTCCTTTAAAATGAGCTATTGAACAACCCTCTACGATGTTCCAGTGCCAAGCTATCTGTGGAAAAGAAAAAGAAAAAAAAAGAAAAAAATATCCCGTTTGGGGAGAATAACGTGGTTAAAGTCAATTTTCTTGATTTTCATGACAATATATTTCCCTTGCTGTTCAAGCCAAGGGACAGAAAGTTTCCTATACAGGGGTTTCGGACAAGGCGGTTCAAATGGTGTACTTTTTGTTTTGATCCGACTCCTTTTTTAGGAGCTATGAGTTTTTATATTTCTTAACATTGGACGTGATCGTCTCTTACTAGGTTGCTAGCTACCGCTGCAACCCGGACTAGGTTTCAGCCATCTCTACAGCCATGATACTATTGGAAATTACATAATCCCTATTTATGTTTTAGTTATTATTTGGGAAATTTTTACTTATGATGATTTCTTAAGGAACATAATTACAATTTCTTAATGTAATAAAAATAATTTGTTTTAATTACAAAAGGTTTTTAACCCCATTAATTTCCTTTAAAATGAGCCATTGAACAACTCTCTACGATGTTCCAGTGCCATGCTATCTGTTGAAGTACTAACCTATACTATAATTAAGTGGCGTATAAAATTTAGTATAGGCAAAAGGTCGTTCTTTATTATAATTTTCATTATAGATTTTGTCACCCCAGTATCTACCCATTATTCTGGTAGCAACTTTTTTCTTATGTTTGTTTCGGTAATCTATATCGTTATCATACCGTTCCTTGCTCTTTTGTTTCGCTGTCTCAATTTTCCCTTCTCGATACCCCTGATCCGTAAGATACCTCTGTTTTGCTCTGTCATATTTCATTTTCTTAAATCCTGGATCACAAGACATCTTAGTAGCAATCCTTACGCGTGCTCGAGCTTTATTGCGTTTGGTGGCATTTTTATCTCTTTTAAATAAACTTTTCTTATATTTCAGGATGTTAGCTTTATTTTTTGTGTAGTAAAGTTTTCTATTAGTAGAAATTTGGATTGTTCTATTTTGATATTGTTTTTGGTTATTCTTTCTTCTTTTTCCACTCGCGTGAGACCATATTTTTTCAAGATTTAAAATTATTAAGCACACAAAATCCCGTGTCGAGTATCTAAAACCTAGCATAAAACAAAACTAATTTTAAAATTTTCAGGTATTTATCTTGTTTGAATTACAAAATTAGTATTATTGGTTAGACAAAATAAATATTTTTTCATTTTAAATAATAATTTTATTTATTCTTGAATTAAAAATAAAATAATTGAAATTATGATAAAATAATATGGAGATATTTAATTTACTGTTTACAGGATACAATAATAAATTTGAACTGAGATGAAAAAAAAATTTCTTCCAGGAGACAAAAAGCAAAACTAATTTTAGAATTTTCATGTATTTTTGTTGTTTAAATTAAAAAATTACTATTACTGATTAGGCATCATAAATATTTTTGCAGTTTACATAATAATTTTAGCGATTAAGCCAAAAAAGAAAATTTTGGTTCCAGGAGTTTCGGTTACTATTGAGACAAGTAGCTATTATTACTATAGAGTTCATTACATGGACTGTTTTATTGCTTCAAAATTCAAATATCTTTGAAAAGACTGCAGTATGAAAATACATCAAAAATGCAATTTTTTTGACAAAATTGATTCTACTTTAAAAAGTATTTTATTTTTAAATACAAAAGTGACTAGATGTTGCAATTTCCTTTAAAATGAGCTATTATACAGCTCTCTATGATTTTCCAGTGCCCAGCTAGCTGAGCAGAAAGAAAAAGCGGAAAGAAAAAATATCCCGTTTGTGGAGAATAACGTGGTAAAAGTCAATTTTCTTGATTTTCAAGCCAATATATTTTCTTTGTTATTCAAGCCAAAGGGAGGTAAGTTTCCTTTATAGAGGATTCGGACAAGGCGGTTCTAATGGTGTACTTTTTGTTTTGATCTGACTCTTTTTTTAGGAGTTGGGGGGTTTTATATTTCTTGACATTGGAGGTGATCGTCTCTTACTAGGTTGCTAGCTACCGCTGCAACCCGGATTTTCATTATAGCTTTTGTCACCCCAGTATCTACCCATTATTCTGGTAGCAACTTTTTTCTTATGTTTGTTTCGGTAATCTATATCGTTATCATACCGTTCCTTGCTCTTTTGTTTCGCTGTCTCAATTTTCCCTTCTCGATACCCCTGATCCGTAAGATACCTCTGTTTTGCTCTGTCATATTTCATTTTCTTAAATCCTGGATCACAAGACATCTTAGTAGCAATCCTTACGCGTGCTCGAGCTTTATTGCGTTTGGTGGCATTTTTATCTCTTTTAAATAAACTTTTCTTATATTTCAGGATGTTAGCTTTATTTTTTGTGTAGTAAAGTTTTCTATTAGTAGAAATTTGGATTGTTCTATTTTGATATTGTTTTTGGTTATTCTTTCTTTTTTTCCACTCACGTGAGACCATATTTTTTCAAGATTTAAAATTATTAAGCACACAAAATCCCGTGTCGAGTATCTAAAACCTAGCATAAAACAAAACTAATTTTAAAATTTTCAGGTATTTATCTTGTTTGAATTACAAAATTAGTATTATTGGTTAGACACCATAAATATTTTTGCAGTTTAAATAATAAGTTTAGTGATTCTGGACTGAAAACTAAAATAATTGCAATTATGAGACAATAATATGGAGATATGTACTTTACGGGTTACAGGATACAATAATAAATTTGAACTGAGATGAAAAAAAAATTTCTTCCAGGAGACAAAAAGCAAAACTAATTTTAGAATTTTCATGTATTTTTGTTGTTTAAATTAAAAAATTACTATTACTGATTAGGCATCATAAATATTTTTGCAGTTTACATAATAATTTTAGCGATTAAGCCAAAAAAGAAAATTTTGGTTCCAGGAGTTTCGGTTACTATTGAGACAAGTAGCTATTATTACTATAGAGTTCATTACATGGACTGTTTTATTGCTTCAAAATTCAAATATCTTTGAAAAGACTGCAGTATGAAAATACATCAAAAATGCAATTTTTTTGACAAAATTGATTCTACTTTAAAAAGTATTTTATTTTTAAATACAAAAGTGACTAGATGTTGCAATTTCCTTTAAAATGAGCTATTATACAGCTCTCTATGATTTTCCAGTGCCCAGCTAGCTGAGCAGAAAGAAAAAGCGGAAAGAAAAAAATATCCCGTTTGTGGAGAATAACGTGGTAAAAGTCAATTTTCTTGATTTTCAAGCCAATATATTTTCTTTGTTATTCAAGCCAAAGGGAGGTAAGTTTCCCTTATAGAGGATTCGGACAAGGCGGTTCTAATGGTGTACTTTTTGTTTTGATCTGACTCTTTTTTTAGGAGTTGGGGGGTTTTATATTTCTTGACATTGGAGGTGATCGTCTCTTACTAGGTTGCTAGCTACCGCTGCAACCCGGATTGCTAGCTACCGCTGCAACCCGGATGCCGTAATTCTTCCTTTTCAAAATTAAATTTGTTACTATGGCCTAGAGTTAGTTCTTTACCATGTCGTAACAATTTATTTTATAATAATAACTATTTTAGTTAATTACAAAAGGTTTCTATATGTTTCTATATAAGGTTTCTACAGCAATTTCCTTTAAAATGAGCCATTACACAGCTCTTTATTATGACCACGAGCTGTTTAATTTAATACTTCAGTTACTAGGGGTTACAGTTCGTTCCTTATTTAATCCAGGTAATTATTTTCTTTCTTACTTATAAGTTTTCAATCAACTCAAAGCACTACGTAACTCATTTTAAAGGTAGAGCTCTTTCTAATTGATTACAAACAGGAAAAAGCCTACGGCTTTTTCTTCTTTGAAATAGTAAGAGACTATCCTCAAACAATCAAGTAGCTAACTACATCAAATGTATGCAATGGGTTTTTATTCCAGTGATCGTCTTTTAATGGAAAATTTGATTATATTGACCTTAAATATAACTTTACTAGCCTATACTATAGTTCAGTGGCCTATAAAATATAGTAGAGGCAAGAGGTCGTTCTTTATTATATTTTAACCCAATTAATTTCCTTTAAAATGAGCTATTGAACAACCCTCTACGATGTTCCAGTGCCAAGCTATCTGTGGAAGAAAAAAAGAAAAAAAAATATCCAGTTTAGGCAGAATGGTGCAGTAGCTACCACTTTTCTTGATTTTCAAGCCAATATATGTCCCTTGCTGTTCAAGTCAAGGGACTGAAAGTTTCCTATACAGGGGTTTCGGACAAGGCGGTTCTAATGGTGTATTTTTGAATTTGATCTGACTCCTTTTTTAGGAACTATGGGTTTTATATTTCTTAACATTGGACGTGATTGTCTCTTACTAGGTTGCTAGCTACCGCTGCAATCCGGATTCTTTACTATTGTAAAATTACTCAACCATTCTAAATATTTTTACAGTTTACAGAGTTTTGAACTTTTTTCTCATACCTTTTGCATTGTCATAATATAAATACTGTAATCTTAACTATAATGAAGTTGCCTACGCAAGTTAGTATAGGGAAGAGTTCAATCTTTATTATAATAATCATAAACTAAGAAAGAGACTCCGGGTTACAGCTGCCGCTGCAACCCGGTTACCGCTGCAATCTGGATAGCTTGCAGCTACCCCTGGAACCACCATATAGCAGTTACTATGGGCGAGAGATTGTTCTTTACTGTAATACTAGGTTGCTAGCTACCGCTGCAACCCGGATAGTTACTATGGGCTGAAGTTCGTTCTTTACTGTAAACTAGCAAAACGTTTTTTAAGCCTGATGAAGATTTAACTAATGTGTCAAAAGTAAGGTTGCAAGTCGACGATTTTGTTTTGGCCTTATTATAATTGGTATGGTGAAATAATAATATGCATATGGCTCTTAAATCATACTTCTTTCTGGTTCCATATGGTCTAGTGGCTAGGATAGTTAACTTTCACTTAACAGGCTCGGGTTCGATTCCCGGTGTAGGAAAATTTTTAACTCTATAATCTTCGAACATTTGAACCTTTTATAATTTCTAATGATTTATAATATAAATACTGTAATCTTAACTATAGTGAAGTTGCGTATGCCAGTTAGCATAGGGAAGACTTCGATCTTTATTATAAGAACTTCATTAATCGAATATTTTAATATATCCTATATGGTCTAGAGGTTGGGATAGCTCTCACCCAGTAGGCTTGAGTTCAATTTCTGTATGGGAAATTTTTACTTATGATGATTTCTTAAGGAACATATAAAATTTATTAATGTAATAAAAATAATTGTTTTCATTACAAAAAGTTTTTAACCCCATTAATTTCCTTCAAAATGAGCCATTGAACAACTCTCTACAATGTTCCAGTGCCGTGCTATCTGTTGAATTACTAACCTATACTATAATTAATTGGCGTATAAAATTTAGTATAGGTAAGAGGTCGTTCTTTATTATACATAAAAAAAAAACTAATTTTTAAATTTTCAGTTATTTATCTTGTTTGAATTAAAAAATTAGTATTATTGTTTAGACACCATAAATATTTTTGCAGTTTACATAATAAGTTTAGCGATTCTGGACTGAAAACTAAAATAATTGCAATTATAAGACAATAATATGGCTTACGGGTTACAAACCAAAAAAGTTTGGTTCCAGGATACAATAATAACTTTGAACTGAGATGAAAAAAATTTTTCTTCCAGGAGACAAAAAGTAAAACTAATTATAAAATTTTCATGTATTTTTGTTGTTTAAATTAAGAACTTACTATTACTGACTAGGCATCATAAGTATTTTTGCAGTTTACATAATAATTTTAGCGATTAGGCCAGAAAAGAAAATTTTGGTTCCAGGAGTTTCGGTTACTATTGAGACAAGTAGCTATTATTACTATAGAGTTCATTACCATGAACTGTTTGATTGCTTCAAAATTCAAATATCTTTGAATAGACTGTAGTATGAAAATACATCAAAAATGCAATTATTTTGACAAAATTGATTCTACTTTAAAAAGTATTTTATTTTTAGTTACAAAAGTGACTAGATGTTGCAATTTCCTTTAAAATGACCTATTATACAGCTTTCTATGATTTTCCAGTGCCCAGCTAGCTGAGCAGGAAAAAAAGCGGAAAGAAAAAATATCCCGTTTGTGGAGAATAACGTGGTAAAAGTCAATTTTCTTTATTTTCAAGCCAATATATTTTCTTTGTTATTCAAGCCAAAGGGCGGTAAGTTTCTTTTATAAAAGATTCGGACAAGGCGGTTCTAATGGTGTACTTTTTGTTTTGATCTGACTCTTTTTTTAGGAGTTGGGGGGTTTTATATTTCTTATCATTGGAGTTGATCGTCTCTTACTAGGTTGCTAGCTACCGCTGCAACCCGGATTGCTAGCTACCGCTGCAACCCGGATCTCAAAGAATCAGGCAGCTAACTAAGTCCAATGTATGCAATGGTTTGCTCTTCTTATGATCATCTTTTAATTTAGCTTTACCACGAACTTTTTGATTGCTTCAAAAATCAGATATCTTTGAAAAGACTGCAGTATGAAAAGACATCAAAAATGCAGTTTATAGTGGAAAAATTTATTCTGTTTTAAAAATAATTTGTTAAAGTTACAAAAGGTTTTTCACCTCATTAATATCCTTTAAAATGAGCCATTGAACAACTCTCTACGATGTTTCAGTGCCAAGTTATCTGTGGAAATGGAAAAAAAGATGCCATTTAGGCATAATACTGTGGTAGCTGCCAGTTTTCTTTATTTTCAAGACAATATATTTCCCTTACCGTTCAAGCCAAGAGAATTTTTCTTAACATTGTAGGTTTCTACCTACCGCTGTATCCCGGATTTGTTTGATATTCAGCCTTCAATAAATCCTATTTATAGTAACAATTCATTACGTAACTAGCTACCGCTGGAACCCGGATGATGAAGATTTAACTGATGTGTCAAAAGTATGGTTGCAAGTCGACGATTTTGTTTTGGCCTTATTATAATTGGTATGATAAAATAATAATATGCATATGGTTCTTAAATCATACTGTTTTATAGTCCCATATGGTCTAGCGGGTAGAATAGGTGGCTTTCATGTAGCAGGTCCGGGTTCGATTCCCGGTATATAATTTATAATGAACCAAATCGATACTTTATGTAATCTTTATTATAATTTTTAATATATTGACTTTAAATATAACTGTACTAGCCTATACTATAGTTAAGTGGCCTATAAAATTTAGCATAGACAAGAGATCGTTCTTTACTATATCATCATTACCATACCGTTCCTTGATCTTTTGTTTGGCTGTCTCAATTTTTGTATGTCTATAATCTTCATCATTGTGATAACACATCTTGCTGTTTTCTTTTGCTCTCTCAATTATTACTTCTCGATACGCCTGGTCGGTTGAATACCTTTGCTTTTTTCTTTTCAAGTTACTATCTCTGTTGTTTGTGTAGTACTCTTTCTTCAACTTGCGTATAGCCTGCTTTGATCTAACCATTATTCTAATCAAGAATGAGAGAATTTTCAGTTTTGACTTTCCTTATATACTAATTATGACGTCACTCTATTCACGTCATAACTCTAATATAAAACTATGATGACGTTCATTATTTATCTAGTAGGGTTTCAGACAAGGTATTTCTAATGATGTACTTTTGTTTTGATCTGACTCTATTTTTAGGAGTTTTGGGTTTTTATATTTCTTAGCATTGGACTGATCGTCTCTTACTAGGTTGCTAGCTACTGCTGCAACCCAAATTCACATATATATTTATTTATGAGAGGCAGCCTGGCCGAGTGGTCCAAGGCACTGGTGTTAGCCACCAGTCTCTTCAGAGGCGTGGGTTCAATTCTTACCGCTGGTATACGATTATGTTTGAAAGACTGCAGTGTGAAAAGACATCAAAATGCAGTTTTTGGTGGAAAAATTTATTCTCTTTTAGAAATAATTTATTTTAGTTACTATAGATTTTTAACCCAATTAATTTCCTTTAAAATGAGCTATTGAACAACCCTCTACGATGTTCCAGTGCCAAGCTATCTCTGGATACAAAAGAAAAAAAAAAGAAAAAAAGAAAAAAATATCCCGTTTAGGCAGAATGTTGTAGTAGCTGCCACTTTTCTTGATTTTCAAGCCAATATATTTCCCTTGCTGTTCAAGCCAAGGGACAGAAATTTTACTATGCAGGGGTTTCGGACAAGGCGATTCTAATGGTGTACTTTTTGTTTTGATCTGACTCTTTTTTTAAGAACTATGGGTTTTTATATTTCTTAACATTGGACGTGATCGTCTCTTACTAGGTTGCTAGCTACCGCTGCAACCCGGATTCTAATGGTGTACTTTTTGTTTTGATCTGACTCTTTTTTTAAGAACTATGGGTTTTTATATTTCTTAACATTGGACGTGATCGTCTCTTACTAGGTTGCTAGCTACCGCTGCAACCCGGATTAAGTAGCGTATAAAATTTAGTATGGGCAAGAGGTCGTTCTTTATTAATATTTTAGAAATAATTTATTTTAGTTACTATAGATTTTTAACCCAATTAATTTCCTTTAAAATGAGCTATTGAAAAACCCTCTACGATTTTCCAGTGCCAAGCTATATCTGGATAAAAAAAAACAAAAAAAAAAGAAAAAAAAAAGAAAAAATATCCCGTTTAGGCAGAATGTTGTAATAGCTGCCACTTTTCTTGATTTTCAAGCCAATATATTTCCCTTGCTGTTCAAGCCAAGGGACAGAAATTTTACTATGCAGGGGTTTCGGACAAGGCGGTTCTAATGGTGTACTTTTTATTTTGATCTGACTCTTTTTTTAAGAACTATGGGTTTTTATATTTCTTAACATTGGACGTGATCGTCTCTTACTAGGTTGCTAGCTACCGCTGCAACCCGGATAAGACAAAAGAAATTATTAGAAAAACCACAGCAGCTACTTGTTGATTCCAAAAACACTAGAATTACCACAAAATGACCTTAGTTTTCTTGCTCTGAACCACCTATCTATATAGCTAGTACAGTTCTCATGAAACTCACAGCAAGCAGCTTAATTAATCTTGCAGCATTTTAATTGACACTTTTCATCTCTTACTATATCTTCGCTCTTGCTTCTATTTCGGGCATTTGTAGTGTTGATGCTTGTTGTAATTGTAGATACTGGTTCTTTAGTTATAAGTATATATGGTAGATTCTTTTGAGCACACTCATTGTTGTTACAAGATTCTGGTTGCTCTCTTCCTACACCTCCTCTTCCGTGGCTTTGCCCGACTGGACAAGGTATTTTACTGCAGAGAAGCAAATTTTCAAAAGATCCTTGTCTAACATAAATACTTGACTTTTCTCTCTCAATTTTAACTTTTCCATACAACTGGTCTATTAAATACCTTTGCTTTTCTCTTTTCATGATACTATGCCTTGTTTTTGTGTAGTACTATTATCTTTAACTTACTTGAAGCTTGCTTAGATAAAGCCATTAATGTTTCAGCTTTGTAGTCTTACGGGTCCTTATATTATAAGAGACGAAACTCAAACAATCAAGTAGCTAACTAAGTCCAATGTATGGAATGGTTTGTTATTTCAGTGATTGTCTTTTAATGTAAAAATATAAATACTGTAATCTTAACTATAGTGAAGTTGCGTATGGAAGTTAGTATAGGGAACAGTTTGATCTTTATTATATTCTAGCTAAAATAATGAAGATAATGTGAATGTACCACAGGGTTCAGTTTCTTTGGACTTGAGTTCGTTTTTTAACTATAAATACAAACAGTAAAAAGCCTACGGCTTTTTCTTCTTTTAAATAGTAAGAGATGAAACTCAAACAATCAATTAGTAGCTAACAAAGTCCAATGTATGGAATGGTTTGTTATTTCAGTGATCGTCTTTTAATGTAAATTTACTAACCTATACTATAGTTAAGTGGCCTATATAATTTAGTATAGGCAAGAGGTCGTTCTTTATTATAATCTAATGATGTACTTTTGCTTTGATCTGACTCTATTTTTAGGAGTTTTGGGTTTTTATATTTCTTAGCATTGGACTGATCGTCTATTACTAGGTTGCTAGCTACTGCTGCAACCCAAATTCACATATATATTTATTTATGAGAGGCAGCCTGGCCGAGTGGTCCAAGGCACTGGTGTTAGCCACCAGTCTCTTCAGAGGCGTGGGTTCAATTCTTACCGCTGGTATACGATTATGTTTGAAAGACTGCAGTGTGAAAAGACATCAAAATGCAGTTTTTGGTGGAAAAATTTATTCTCTTTTAGAAATAATTTATTTTAGTTACTATAGATTTTTAACCCAATTAATTTCCTTTAAAATGAGCTATTGAACAACCCTCTACGATGTTCCAGTGCCAAGCTATCTCTGGATACAAAAAAAGAAAAAAAAAAAGAAAAAAAGAAAAATATCCCGTTTAGGCAGAATGTTGTAGTAGCTGCCACTTTTCTTGATTTTCAAGCCAATATATTTCCCTTGCTGTTCAAGCCAAGGGACAGAAATTTTACTATGCAGGGGTTTCAGACATGGCGGTTCTAATGGTGTACTTTTTGTTTTGATATGACTTTTTTTTTAAGAACTATGGGTTTTTATATTTCTTAACATTGGACGTTATCGTCTCTTACTAGGTTGCTAGCTACCGCTGCAACCCGGATTTGCCTTCTTTAATCTGAAATATACAAGTCTTTTATTTTAAATATGTCCTAAAACTAAATGTTGACTTAAAATTAAATCAAAACGCACTGTGTGCATACTGGTTACCAATAAGACATCTCAGCAGTATCCCAAGAACAACTGAGGTTTAACATGTTCAAACTT
>NW_028300688.1:0-72148 GCF_049724085.1 Artemia sp. Qi Xiang Cuo
CTGTGACAAGGTAAACCACGACCAAACACTACTGAAATATTCCAACTCTTGCATTTCAACAAAAGAAATTCAAAATGAACTTTGAAAAATCAAGAAAATGTAACTGTGTCAAGTTAAACCACAACCGAACGCTACTGAAATATTCCAACTCTTGCATTACAAAAAAAGACAAACAAAATGACCTATCAAATATCAAGGAAATGTAACTGTGACTATGTAACCCACGACATAACACTACTTAAATATTCCAACTCTTTCAATTAAAATAAATAAATTCAAAATGAACTTTTTAAAATCAAGAAAATGTAACAGTGACAAGGTAAACCACAACCAAACACTCCTGAAATATTCCAACTCTTGCATTTCAACAAAATAAATTAAAAATGAAATATGAAAAATCAAGAAAATGTAATTGTGACATGTTAATACAAGCCCGAAAGCTACTGAAATATTAAAACTATTGCTTGTAAAGGAAATAAAGACAAAATGAAATATGAAAAATCCAGAAAATGTAACTGTGATAATTTAAACCACGACAAAACACTACTGAAATATTCAAACTCTTGCTTTTCAAAAAAATAAATTCAAAATGAACTATGAAAAATCAAGAAAATGTAACTGTGTCAAGTTAAGCCACAACCGAACTCTACTAAAATAGTCCAACTATTGCATTTCAACAAAAGAAATACAAAATGAACTATGAAAAATCATGAAAATGTAACTGTGAGTAGGTAAACCACTACCAAACACTGCTGAAATATTCCAACTCTTGCATTTCAACGAAAAAAATTAAAAATGAAATTTGAAAAATCAAGAAAATGTACCTGTGACACGTTAAACCACCAACAAACACTGCTGAACTATTCCAACTCTTGCATTTCAACTAAAGAAATACAAATGAAATATGAAAAATCAATAATATGTAACTGTGACAATGTAATCCCCAACAAAACTCTAATTAAATAGTCAAACTATTGAATTTAAACAACGTAAATTCAAATTGATGTATGAAAAATCACTAAAATGTAACTTTGACAAGGTAAAACATAACCCAACACTACTGAAATATTCCAACTTTTGCATTTCAACAAAGGAAATTCAAAATGAGCGTTGAAAAATCAAGAAAATGTAACTGTGAGAAGGTAAACCATAACAGACCGCTAGTGAAAAGTTCAAACTCTTGCATTTCAAACAACGAAATACGAAATGATCTTTGAAAAATCAAGAAAATGTAACTGTGACAATTTAAACCACGACCAAACACTACTTAAATATTCCAACTCTTGCATTTCAACTATAGAAATTCAAAATAAAATTTTAAAAATTTAGAAAATGTAACTGTGACAAGGTAAACCACAACAAAACTCTACTGAAATATTCCAACTATTGAATTTCAATGAAAGAAATTCAGAATGAACTTTGAAAAATCAGGAAAATGTAACTGTGACAAATTAAACCACAACCAAACACTACTGAAATATTCCAACTCTTGCATTTCAACAAAGGAAATTCAGAATGAACTTTGAAAAATCAAGAAAATGTAACTGTGACAAGGTAAACCACAACCCAGCACTACTGGGATGGGCTTTGGGGTCTGTGGGTTCCTTGAGGGTCGGTGGTCCTTTGGGGAGCCGGGGGAGCGGTGGAGGGCCTTTGGGACCCCGTTGGTCCTTTGGGAGCTCGATGGGCCGTTGGGGACCGGAGGAGGACCCTTGGGGCACAGGGAGGGCCTTTGGGGCTCTGGGAGGACCTTTGGGGGTCCGGAGGGGCCGTTGGGGACCGGTGGAGGGCCTTTGGGACCCTGTTGGACCTTTGGGAGCTCTATGGGCCTTTGGGGCCCGGCGGAGGACCCTTGGGGGCACAGGGAGGGTCTTGGGCGCCCAGGGAGGTCCGTTGGGTGGCCGGAGGGGCAGTTGGCGTGCGGTGGCGCCCCTTTGGGACCCCGTCGGTCCTTTGGGAGCGCGATGGGCCTTTGGGGACCTGAGGAGGTCCTGGGGAGGCCCAGGGAGACCCTGTGGAGCACAGGGAGGGCCTGGGGGGGTCGGGGGCGCCCTGGCACCCCGTTTTGGCCCGTGGGGGCCCATTGTGTCCGGGGGGGGGCTGGGTGACCCTTGAGGCCCGGTTGAGGTCCGGTGGGGGTCCGGGGGACCCGGTGGGGGTCAGGTGGTCCCTTTGTGAGCCAGGTGGAGCTGTTGGGGCCCGGGGGGGTCCATTGGGGGTCGAAAGGGGCCTTTGTGTGCCTGGGGGACCTTTGTTGCCCGGTGGCGTCCGTTGGAGGTGGTGTAGAGCACTCGGGGCCCTTGGGGTGCCCGTGGAGCCCGGGGAGGGCCTTTGGGGCCCGGGGGAGGGCTTTGGGGCGTCTGTGGGACCTGTGGGGACAGGTGCGGGCCTGTGGGGGCTCGGGTATGTTCTTTTTAGGGGCTGGGGTCCGTTGGGTGCCTGGTGGACCTGTGGGGAACTGGGGGAGGGTCTTTGGAGACCCGGGGGGGGGTCCATTGGAAGCCCAGAGAACCTTTGAGGACCGGTGGCTTCGTTCGGGGTTGTGGTCGGGGTATGGTAACCTTTGGGGTTGGGGTAGAGGACCTCACAACACTGTTCAATTGAAACTTGTGTATTATAACGACCACACTCAAATTCTCTTCCAAAATCTCTTCAAAAATCACCTTTTAAAATGTCTCTATCTGTTTCGCCGAAATAGTTCCATAACCTGTCTAAAACGCTTTCGCCCAAATAATCCCTAAACGCAAATTCAGCGTGTTCCTTTGTTATTGGCATCTCTGTACTAATGCATTTCAAATTAATATGAAACCTTCTCGCACGCTAAAACAATTCATCGCTAAGATGTTTCTTGCCTAATTGTTTCCATGGCCTGGGGTTATTAATATCCTTTGGAATTCGACCAGTAGAGCTGTTTCCGTGGCAAAGACATTAATGATTTTGGATCTATTCCTGGAGAAATGTTTCTAGGCGAAAATTTTTAAAGTCTGACAGATGATGTCATTGATTGATTGATCTGTCAAGAAGGGGAAATTAATTTGTTGTTTCTAAGTGGGATTATTGATTCACGATAGGTGAATTGAGGTCGACAGCACAGGTGTTCCAAATTCCCAATCGATTTTGCACTCAATTTCCCAGGGGATTCCTTGCCCAGATTTGGTGCCCCTTCAGCATTAAAAATGCTGACAGGACCACGTGGTTTATGGTTTTCTAAGTGAGAAATGTGACAAAATTCATGGTTTTTCAAGTGAGAAAATTCCTGTTTTTGAAATTCTCACTGAGAAAACCATAAAAACAGACATGAATTGCTGTTGACATCCATAAATGTGACAAAATTCATGGTTTTTCAAGTGAGAAAATTCCTGTTTTTTAAATTCTCACTGAGAAAACCATAAAAACAGACATGAATTGCTGTTGACATCCATAAATGTGACAAAATTCATGTTTTTCAAATTCTCACTGACAAAAACCATTAAACATCCATGAAAACAGACATAAATGTGAGAAAATTCATGTTTTTCAAATTCTCACTGACAAAAACCATAAAACATCAATAATTTGATGTTGACATCATAGAAAAACATCAAATAAATCTAACAACACAAATAACCATCCATGAAAACAAACATAACTGAATCAGACTTCATTTTTTTTCAAGTGAGAATTTCATCTGTTTTTTCATTCTCACTTAGAAAACAATAAACCCCGTGGTACTCGTGGGAGTTATAGGGTCACCTCTACTCCTTTGAACTATTTTTAATGAAATGGCTATTTTAAAAATTTTTATCGGAAGGGCTTGGGGGAAAAAAGGTATGTGGCGGGGGGCTAGTTGCCCTTGGACACCTTTTGACTCTTATAAAGTCAACTAGAACTTTGAATTTCCAATCAAATAAGCCCTCTCTGAAGTTTTTACGAGTATCCCTTTCATACAAACCATATACGCCCCCAGGACAACACTTACAACGCCTACCCCCTGGGCCCAGGGAGGCTGTGTTCACACTGGAGTTTTTTTTATCCAATTTTGGAACAGTTTTTAAGAAAATGGCTGTCTAAATATTTGTACCAGTAGCAGATGGGTTTCGGAGAAACAGGCATGGGGGGTGAGAGATCTAGTTTCCCCTAAAGATATTAACTCTGGTAAAGTGAATTAGAACTTTCAACTTCCAGTCAAATGAGCCCTCTATAAAGTTTATACGAGCATCCCTTTCATAAGAACAATACATGCCTTTAGGGCATAACTTAGAACGCCTTCCCCCGGGCCCTGGGGGTTTTATTGACACTGGAGTTTTTTTTGTCCTACCTTTGACCTATTTTTAACAAAATCTGTATCTCCAAATTTTTCATCAGATGGGTTTGAAAAAAAAGGTGTGGGGGGGGGGGGCTAGTTGCCCTCGGATCTCTTTTGACTATTAAAAACTGAGCTTGAACTTTCAACTTCCAATCAAATGAGCCCTCTCTGAAGTTTATATGACCATTCCTTTCATAAGAACTATATATGCCCCAGGGCATAACTTACAACGCCTGCCCCGGGCCATGGGGGGTTGTGTCGACACCTCAGTTTTTGTTAACTGACTTTTGAACAATTTTTAACTTAATGGCTATCACAAAATTTTATTGGATGCATTTGTAGGAAAAGGGGCGTGGGGAGGGGCTAGCTGCCGTCCAATCTCTTTTGACTCTCAAAAACTGAACTAGAACTTTCAATTTCCAATCAAATGAGTCCTCTCTGAAGTTTTTACGAGCATCCTTTCCTTAAGAACCATATGTTCCCCCAGGGCATAACTTACAACGCCTTCCCTTGGGCCCTGGGGGGCTGTGTCGACCCCGGAGTTTTCGTTATATGGTCTTTGAACTATTTAAAAAAAATGGCTATCTCAAAGTTCTTATCTGATGGGTTTGAGGAAAAATGGGCGTGGAGGGGGGGGGGTGCCCTCCAATCTCTTTTGACTCTAAAAAGTGAACTAGAACTTTCCATTTCCGATCAAATGAGCCATCTCTGAAGTTTATACGAGTCTCCTTTCCCTAAGAACCATATATGCCCGCAGGTCATAACTTACAACGCCTTTCCCCGGGCCCTGGGGGGTTCTGTCGACCCTGGAGTTTTGTTATATGATCTTTGAACTTTTTTTTAACAAAATAGCTATCTCAAAATTTTTATCGGATTCATTTTGGAAAAAAGGGCGTGGGGGAACTGGTTACCTCCTATATCTTTTGCCGCTTAAAAAGTGAACTAGAACTTTCAATTTCCAATCAAATGAGCCCTCCCTGAAGTTAAGAACTTAAGTCATGGACCATAATCACTTGTGGCAGGAAATATCATCAGTGGATAGTAATTTTCGTGGTGTAGCACATCAATCGTGCAATGTGAATGTAAGCCAGCAGTTTTTTATACCGGTTTCCATTCATAATTCAAATTATGATTTAAAATTTACTTTACCGGCTTTGGCACGTATGCACAGGGAGGGAGGGGGAGTAGATAGTCCATGCGTAAACAATTCATTTACCTACAATATTATCCCCAAATTGGCTGAGGAGTTGGTGCTTCTCGAGTTGAAATGGCAGGCGGAGGATAATGGGCATACGAGCTGGAATAAAATCCGGTTTTTAGATTCATTTAGTTTTTTCCCCAAAGCTTTGAGTCAATTGATTCAAGTGCAGAAAAGCGAATATTTTGATAGTTTTCCTCTGCTTAAACAGCGCTTTCCAGACAGTGAAATGTATGACCTACTGACCTGTAAGGGCGTATATGCATATGACTAATACTGTTCTGGTGCATGCAAAATATTGTTTTCGGCAATGGATTATGCTAAAAAGTTGAAAGTAATAGAATCATTGGTGTCAAGATGACCTTGTGAATTGACCTAGCTTTACTTCCCGACAGTGTTCTGTATATTAAACAAGTACCATTTAAGAGTGTTGTCAATATAAAAAGTTGATACCAATAAGGATGTAGATACCAAGAAAAGAAATTCAGAACAATCCTTAGAAATGAACTAGTGAGACGATTATGGATTTGAACATCAAGGACCGCAACCACCAATGCCCTAGCCACCAAGGACCTCAACCTCCAATGTCCCCTCTCCCCAACCTGCAAGGCTCCGCCCACTCCAATTCTTTTATTGGACACCCGGTCCCTAACCCGGTCCCCCGGTGTTCCGGTCCCTAACAACACGCTTGATGATATTTTAGAAATGGAAAAGCATCTGTTCGAGATGGACCCCTGGCCAGCGTTGGAAGCTTTCCCAGACTCAAACAATGTTAAAATTCACGATTTAAAATAACATAAAAAAACCACAGACACTTTGCATGTGGTCTCGGTACCAAAGTGTGGCATCAGTTTTACCACAGAAGTTGGCCAGGGTGATGGAGCAAGGAAAAATGAAATTAAAGGCAATAAAAATACTTCCGAGGAATATGCCAATTGCCCTCGAGCCGCTTTAAACACAATCAACAAACGAAAGAAGGCTGATCACAAGGAAAGAAATGGCGAAAAGAAAACTACAAGATGCCCCCAAGAATGTTTGAAAAGTTCAAAAGAAAGAAATAAGGAAGCTGCTCGAAATTACAGACAAAAGAAGCGAATCCGGGATAAAAATATTGAAACAGAGATAGAATTATATAAAAAGAAAAGTTCACGGATTTTAGACGACTTTAAAGGAAAGTAATATATAAAAGCGCTAGTAAAAAGACACAAGAATTTATATATATTTAAATTTTTCAAGATTCGCTTATTGTAATTTTATGTATGTGTTACACATTTTTTTGCTTAAAATTGTTTTTGAATTAGAAAAAAATATCTATCTTAACAATCAATATTAACATGGATCAAAGCTTTGAATTAGAGATATCGGGGGCGTTAGACGTTGATTTTTTTAATGTCATTTATCATGAATTAATAAATTAAGAATATTTAACTTAATATAATTTATAAATATGTTTCATTGAAGAGTAAAAGCGTGAGTTACAAAATAGCACAAGTGCATTCAAACCAATTTTTTCCTAGAGTTAAGACCTTTTATCAATAAATTCTAGAACTATAACATTGTTAGAAATTTTATTTTAGAGCTCAATTAATAATATTACGAGGGTATTCTTGATAGCGTATAGATAGAGTTAATCACTTTAAAAATTCGTAGTCATGATTATAGAAGTATCGCTAGAATACAATTATGATTTAATATATATAAATATTATATTGTTCCGAGTAGATTACAATAATTTTATGCTGTATATATGTATTTTTTTGCCTATAGTGAGTTTTTAAAGAGAAAAAAATATCTTTTCCAATTATGTGTTTTATGGTAAAATTTTAAAAAATAAATGTTCTAATTTTATACATTTTTGTAATGAGGTCAAGGTTCTCTACCAACTAAAGCTAAAATGCATACGTGTAACAAGCATGTAATTGTGCTCATGCCGTTGTAGCTATAGCGCGAAACCTTTGTCCTCCCTACACCTAATTCCTTTGTTGATCTAGCCACTCCTCAGTGAAAAAATGGATCTTACAGTCCAGGTAGATACCACATGGTTGGTCCAATTGAGTGGGGATGTTAGGGGGGTGTACAAATCCAACGTACAGTGCGGGGTTAGGGGTGGAGTTAGGTCAAAATGCAAACCCATACTAAAAATACACTGTATATGAGTTTCAATTGTTCAAACTAAATCCTTTTATATTTAAACTTAAAAGAATTAAACCTCTGCGTCCTGGCGGGGATGTAAGGGGTAAACATGTCATACTAGCCAATCTGTCTAGCTCGTGGCGAATCTACCAAAAATTGATACCCTTTTGCATCTAGTTAGGAGCAAGTGTTGATTACTAGCTCTTTGCGACGAGAAATAAATTGTCGCCAATATGGTTGTGACTTTTCTCTATGAGTATTTCTAAAATTAGAGTAGACTTTGATTATCTGAACATTTTTAACTGAACCTTTAGTTGTTATATAAGTAGATGTGAACATTTATTATTCTTATTGATACCATCATGTACCGACGTATATCTTTTGAAGTACTTGTTATATTTTTCTAATTTCATTTCGAGCGATTTATAAATAACTGCGTTTCGAAATGGTTTTATTCATAATACTACTAGTTAGTCGCTCTTACTAGGCCCCTGTTACTTTAGAATATAATATTCATATAGGGGTCAAGTTATGTTAATACAGTTTCTTTAGGCTATAAGGTTAGTGGAGAGAACTGAACATGGCGCTGTTGGATTCGAGGTTTATAGCTACGGGACCTTCCTTTTTTGAGGAGCTCTTGGATATTGGCTGGTTCGATACCCCTTGGTTGGCGGGAGCCTGTTTGAGAGACGACCCCGTCGTATGTTTAGATTTCAGGGTTACTCTGTTTTTTTGTTCTCGTTGGGATTTCTTGGAAACCTTTACAGTGTTCGTTATAACATCCATTTTCGTGGTAACATTGTGGTCTTTCTGTTACAGTTTCAAGTTTTGATGTTTTAATTATTTAGTTTCTTATTAGGTCAGAGATTTTATGACATTTTGTGGTTGGACTCGACTTGTGTTGATCTATAGTCGTACCAATAAAATACCTTAACATTTGTATGTAGCAAAAGTCAAATTGAAATGCTACGATTAAAAGAGAGATTTCGGTGCCTAGTCAACACTTTTTAACAATTGCCCACCTTGAAATAAGCACGTCTTTCGTAGGTACTAGACTTCCGTATCTGTACCCCGCGGCCGGTCTAGTCTTAACTTTAGGTTTGTTGCATTTCTGTGTAGGGTGTTGATTGGTAATTTTAATTGGATTGTGGATCACATGTAGGTGGTTCAGCCTTAGCTAGTTTTGGATCTGGGTATTACCTGTAATTATTGTAATGCTTCTAAAAGATCTTAGTCTATCCTTATTTATGTTAAAATAATACAACTGTACAATATACGACATAGACGAATACGCGACTATCTATTCATCCGAGACTGAATGATCCTTTTCCCTTATGTCTTATACAAAACATGCCAAATGTTAAAAGGTATATCTGTGCGAAATATCCTTTCGTTTGTCTTAACGTTTTGGGGGTGGGACTAAATGTACTATCATTTTTACTATTTAGTTTTTTTACGTATTACTGATAATTTTATGATATGAGGGATAGAAAATAGATAGAGTATTTCTTATTTTTTTCATTGATAACTAAAGGAATCTATTAAAGAACATTATAAGAGAATAGTATCTAGACGTATAATAGATATTTATAAAATCTACATATAAAATTATAACTTTCGTTTCAAAATATTAGAAATAATTTATTAATTTAAGCTAGTAATTCCGGACAAGTTAGTACAGAAAATTCACTGGATATTAATGATCTCTATTTCATAATTTTATAAGTTTTGTCTAACACTAACAATAAAAAAACATAATCGAAATATCGAAGATAATTTAAACACGTGTTGTTAGTTTTTTTTATATTATCCTGTCTCTTAATTGAATGTATTTTTAATAATTTCAGAACTTTTACAAAAACGAAAATAGATTTAATTTTTGTACAAGTATAGATCTGTGGTATTCGGCTGGATCGTATTTGTAGTACTCTTCTTGTTTGTTATTAAATAAATTAAGAATTTAAATAAAATATATTATTACCAATTTGTAAATTTTTTATATAAAAATTATTAATTAAAAATTTAATTTTATATAGTTTTTCTCTAAAAACAAATTTACAAAATATAATAAAAATAGAAAAATTAAAAAAAAAAAAAAACTAATAAAAGTCTGTTGTTTTTAGTTTATAATAATGTTAAGGTAAATAATATTAAAAATAATTAATATATTTATTAAAATATCATATTCTTAGATAATTGTTTTGACGTTCGAATTTGATTTACAAATATAATTTATAAATTATAGTTTAACGAACAATACATCGACTCCAAAATTTTTACCAACAATTTTTAAATGCCACCTGATTTTAAATAAAATTTAACAATAGGGGTGGGGGGGGAGGGGGTAACTTCGCTACGAGAATATATAATGCCAAGCAACTCGGGCACTTTTCCCCCCCTACACAAACCACAAACCTATTTTCAATCGATTAAAATAAGTTATAAAAATATAGGTTAACTAAGTGAAATCTTTCTAAGAGACTTGATACTTGTGTCGTTTATTGGTTCAGTTATACTTAATAGCTCTGGGATTAAATTCGATATAAATCTTCCATATTTTGTTTTACAAATAATTTCTTAATTTAATTCTTTTTAAATTCCGGATGGAGTATTTTTAAAATTCGTAATTGGAATTTTGAAATTTTTATAGCCCTATTCATTCGACATATTTTATTTATTTTTGATGAGATTAGTTCTATTATAGATCAACTATTGAAGAAAGAGGACTTTTAATATTCCATTATTATATTTTTTGACAAACAAGTAATCATATGGTGCTGTATATTTAAACTAAGTAAAGGCCTGTCGATTTAAGATCAATGTAACAAAAAAGTACAAACAACAATTAAATATAGAGAATGCACAAAAAAGTAGAAGATTACCTTACAATAACAAGTAATACTATTGACTAGGGCAATTTCTAATATTACGAATAAGTATAGCAAGAAACATAAACGAAAAGAAAAATATTTACTGACATTTTGAATGCACAACAAAGAACATTCTCATACGTAAAAGGAGATGTAGTGTTTTTAAATTTGGCGTCATTTAAAAAGGCCTGTGTGGAGGGGGACATGTGCAGTTTAAATATAAGTTTGAAACCATTCAAACAATCCGAAATCAAATTTGATATATAGAATAGTCAGAGCGAAATAGCCCCCCATGTATGTTACATTTTGAATCTTGTCAGGCTAGTGTGCATTTTAATAAGCGAGACGCACATTTTCTTTACACTAATTCTGCACTAATATGGGGTAAAAGGCCAGTAGTCCGGATTTTCGTTGTAAACACAATATGAGATACATATGTAGACTCTCCTGAGGGTTGAGTCAGTGTTGATAATAACGAATTAATTTTAGCAGACGAGGAGCGCAAACATGACCCATCAAATGTAAGACATGTCAAAGAAATTAATTATTTAAGAGACGAACGTAGCCGACAGCTGAAAAGATAATGTTAGTTAGTATCAAAATTTTAATATTAATAAAGTTTTCTTCAGAAAAAAAAATTAAGTAACACAACACTGTGCAGATTCAATCTCGGAGATCTATACGTCGCAAATAATGCAGTTCTAATAGTACCATTTCGTTACGAAAACAAACGAGAGGCCCTCACTCAAGAGTTCGCGACATCTAACAAATTCGAGACAAAAGCCAGAAAGACCGTCCCATAGAAAGCAGTTAGTTAGCGCGGCGAACATCCGTCAGCCCATGCTACTGTAGGGGTCAAAATACACACAGAGACAGGCTCGGAACTGGAGCCCTGAGAGAGATTCTTTTCTCTCTACATATGAAAGAACTATGAATCAGGAAATTGCCCTTTCAGAGACTTGTGCGGGATATTTCTAATGAGATTTAATCAATATTGTTGTTCACTATATTATATGATAGTGCATCCACCTACGCCGTTATATTGTATTTCGGCGTACTTTTTGATGATACAATCGTACATTCTATTCACACCAAAAGGGTGACCATCATGCCCCAATTTATACAACTCAACCTACTCATTCGGTTCGAGATATATTACAGAACATAAGAATCCGCTCAAGCATCCTCAAACCATTCAATTTTAAGGGCCACTCGCTTTTTTAAACACCACAGCGACCGCCCGCTACCCATAACGAGTTGGAAGTTGTTTACATAAATTTCTTGTTATCTTTTTCAACTCCTCCAACCGAAAAAGGCATTACTGTAACATATTAGGATTTAAAGTTTATACAAAATTATAAATTTTGTATTATTGTCAGTATAAAATGGACAAACCATCTAAAAGTAAAAATGAACCCGAAAATTTCTTAAATAATCATACCTAACCCTCGAAAACATACCCTGACAAAATAAACCGGTTTGAAAAATTACTATAAAAATGTTTTCTATTTTCGTACATTTAAAAGAATATGAAATTTTTATAGTATCAAAAATTTTAATAATATATATATTAATTCATATTAACTACCCTATTGAAAATAATACACCCAAGTCACGGTTGACCATTGAAGCTTTTTTTATTGGGTATGATTTGGTAGGTTTTAAACGAGAGTTAACAAATTAAGGCCAAAGTTATATACTAAATACATAAAAATGGCATTGGTAATTGCTATGAATAAGTATATTGATAGCTTACAAAAAAGAAGAAACGAAAAAAAAATATTTACTTACAGTGTTGCTCAAAAGACAAGAAATTTCAAATAAAAACAAAGCGCTGTATTGTTTTTAAATTTATTGTAAGTCAACAAGTCCTGTGGGGCGAGGGACATGGACCGTTTAAAACGCATTCGGAAGCCATTAACCACCAAAGCCATACAATGTACGACCTTGACGCTTCAGAGCGTAAACTACATCCAGGGAAGTTACTGTTTTTCTGTCGGCATGCTGTGTTTACGTTACAGACTCGCTAATAACATTTTATTTACACAATTCATGAACGCCTCTCATTTCCTCGGCCCTTAGGACGTATATTCGTTGTACTCAACATAGGCGATACATGCGTATATTATCCTGCGGATTATGTAATGGTATATAAAAACTAAGTAAATTGCGAAGATAAGGTTCACCTCCTTTTCCAAGCCCCTTTCCTCCTTTTCCTAGTCCTGTATTATTTAATTCACGATCGAAGCAACCAGATGTCAAGTTTTTGTTAGACTAACAGATTTTCTTGAAAGCCCGTTTAATTTATAGGACAAAAGTTCTTCCCCACAGAATGTTACTCGTATCGCGCGGCTGGCGCTCTGTATAAAATAAAGCCGTTAGCAAAGTGTTCTTTTGTTCATTCTATCAACGAGAGGCCTGTGTTGCCACAGTCACAGGTTTCCTGTGAAACTTCACAGGTTTTTTTATGTTCACAGGTTCACAGGTTTTTGCCACTGAATGGTAGAAAGTCACAGGTTTTTGTGCTAAAGGCTCCTAACATGACCTAATATTCTGCTAAAAGTTGAATTTTGTAGAGCTCACATTTTCAAATTATTTTTAGTGATTTTGAGACATCTATGTATCATAAATCTAGAGCTTCATCACATTAATCACAAATGACAGCCAAGGCCATTTTGAAACAACCATTTTGAATTGAATTGAAAAGACGATAGGTCGGAGTGAAAAGGCTTTTATATTATTGAATGTTTCCCTGTATAAACGAATTTGCATAAATTATCTGTCTGTTATTAGATTGTAAAAAGTGTCTTTTAAGCTTCTTTTATAAGTCTTTTAAGCTACTGCTTCAGCAGCATCTAAAACCTTGCCAGACTGGTTAGTCTTTTGTGCATATATATATATATATATAACTATTTAACTATAATTTATATTATTCATTTTTTATATATATATATATATATATATATTTAAATATATTATAAAAAAATTCATAAAATTTTTTTTATAATATTTAATTTTTTAAATAATTTTTATAGGCCTATTAAAAACTTTTTTTTGTATATATTATTATATAACTTCGTTGTATATGTGAAAAAATTTGAGCTGAATTGCAAATACTTCTAATCCTTTCAAAGCTCTTTGGGTAAAGATTTTATTGTCTGTAAAGATTGTACTCTTTTGATTAAGTAGGCCTAACTTGCCATTTTGTATTTGAAAAATGTAGACCTGAAATCAGCTTTTAAAAATCTTACATCTCAAATGGCCATCTTAGAAAAGAAAATTAAATGATTAATATTTAGCTTAAGTGATTAATGTTTGAAAATTTTATGTCAACATTTATCAAAAGAAGAATGACAAGTATTCTTCTATAATCCCTCAAGCAGAACTTCAGTTTTGGAAAAACCTCCAGAGCTACTGAACAAGCCTGAAGTTGATAAACTCATTACCAATGTCCCAGATGCTGTAAAAGCTCTCCAGGTATTTTTTTTATCTAAACTTTTAATTCAACTAAATAGGAATTCCTTAAAAAAATTTAGCCAAATGTGTAATTGTAAATCTGTAAGAGTATGGCTAAGTCAGGCTAATCAAAAAATGTAGAGCTGAATTCAGCTAATTGAAAAATGTACAGTTGAGTTCAGCTAATCAAAGAATGTAGAGATGAATTCAGCCAACCCAAATTATAGAGCCAAATTCAGTTAACCAAAAAATGTAGAGTTTAATTCAGCTTATTAAACTCGAGCTGAATTAAAATATTTTAGCCCCTGTCATAGCTCTAAATATTTTTTTAGTCTAGAATTTTCTATCTTGAAGAAACATGATACTGTCTTGTAAAAGCTAGTCCAGTCTGTGGTTGCATATGTGAAAAAATTTTAGCTGAATTGCAAATACTTCTAATCCTTTCAAAGCTCTTTGGGTAAAGATTTCATTGTCTGTAAAGATTGTACTCTTTTGATTAAGTAGGCCTAACTTGCCATTTTGTATTTGAAGAATGTAGACCTGAAATCAGCTTTTAAAAATCTTACATCCCAAATGGCCGTCTTAGAAAAGAAAATTAAATGATTAATATTTAGCTTAAGTGATTAATGTTTGAAAATTTTATGTCAATATTTTATCAAACAGATTTTTATTGATTATATATAATGCTAAATATTTTATAATATAAATTTTATGTTCATTATTAATATTTAGAAGTTAAAAATTTAGAAAAATACTGATCGTAATTTACTAATGCTTATTTTTAATTATTGTTTTGATAAATTTGGAAAGATGTAAATTTTTCTGGATTAAAACCTTCTATAGTAATCGTAAAAGTTATAGTTATATAATAATATATACAAAAAAGTTTTTATTATAAAAATTATTTAAAAATTTAAATATTATAAAAAAAAATTTATGAATTTTTTTTATAATATATTTTAAAAAATATATATATATAAAAAATTAATAATATAAATTATAGTTAAATAGTTATATATATATATATATATATATATATATATATATATATATATATATATATATATATATATATATATATATATATATATATAAATTGGTAATTCAATGGTAAGATTAAAATAAAAGCAAATTAAAAGTAAAGTAATTTCTAATTGAAAGTAAATTATAAGGGGTGTAAGTAACAATGCGTCTGCCGGGTCCACAAGTGCTACAAATATAGTGCATTTTAGCAGAGATCATGCATCTTTTCCAACCTAAATTGGGCATATGTTGTAAGTCATTTCTTTTGACTTTTGTGAGCCATTTGGGGTTTCATCCTTTAAGTCTGATTTTGATAAAAAAAAATTCCTGGTCTTTCAGCCAGAGATGTACGCCTGAGGGGCCTCAGGTTCCTCCCAAAATCCCAAAATTTCCTGATTTCTGTGGACTTCTCATCAAATTATTAAATAAAATTTGTTTTTCATATTGTTGCCCACCTCCCTGAAAAAAAAAACAACCTGAGTGTACATGCCTGACTGCCATCCACCTCCTTTGTTGAACATTGTCTGCATAGAAGGACAGTGATAATAGGTTGACATATCAGGGTCTGACGTACTTCACCGCTGAGTACTCCAGTTATAATTGAATAAGTTATAAGACGACACTAGTAAGATAACTATGAAAAACAACAATGACACGAAGAAATATTTAGTCTGAGAACAAATAGCAGAAGAAAAAAGCAAATCTTTTGATACACGCCCTGTTTTGACGTCTTGAAGAAAACACTCGGAACTAACACCTTTTCTACAATTGTTTTCAAAATGACACCCCTGTTTTGTGAAATTAAGGAGCTTTAAATTGTTAGGCAAAACTATGATTAAATAAAGCTGTTGCAGTTCTGCCCTCTCTTGCGCCCGGGGAAAAATCTTGATTAGCCACCCTCCCCTGCCTGTGTTACACAAGATTTTCAGGCCAAATTTTAACAAAATTTCATTTATTAACAAAATTATTTTCAGCTTGTTAATTAATTAATAATTTCTCTTTTAATTATATTTTATTCATTATTTGATTTGTTTAATTATTTTTATCCAGTTATTTTTTATATTTTTTTAATCAATCAATTTATAATTTAATACTTATTTTCATTTATTAAATGCGCCCTCTACTTTATTTTAATAAAAATAGAATTTAAAAAATTACAAAATGTTTGTAACTGTTAGATTATCTATTTGAAATTTTGCACTCCTTAAATTTCTGCGTCCGGGGCAGGTCCTTGCTATGTCCCCTCCCTAAAACTGCCTATGAAAAAAAGTTGTTATAAGATGTTTAAATTATTAGCATGTCATGTTCTTTGGATTTACCGTCCTGTCAGAAGCACTGCATTGTAGGTGGGTATATACTACCTAAAGTTTAATTGTTTTTTTTTTTTTTAGTATTTCTGTTAAGATTCTTAGGTATTTCTTTAAAGTTAATTATTTAGTAATTATCCTTAAATGGTGCAGGTATCGTGAATTATCTTTTCTACATCTCTTTATTTCTTGATAATGGTAGATGGTAATAAGCTTACCTAAGCTATGGATGTCAGGTCTGGATTTTTCTTCAAACGATAATTTTGACAGGATCTGTGATCAGGTTAGGATATTCTGGCAAGAGACTTGAATTTGAACCTGATGATGTTGGGCACAGGTCCTGTCGACCTGTGCCATCTACCATAATCATGTATAAGAGTCAGGTTGGCCTCAGAGAATATATCTCTTTATTTCACTGCTCAGTTTTTGTAACCTAACTTAGGGTGGTCTCTGATGAAGTAAGTAAGTATGAATTAAGGTATATTTACTATAGAAAGACTTATCTGCCTTCCCATCTTTCAAAAAAAAAAGAAAAAAAGTTTAGAATAAGTACTTTTTAAAACAAAAGAAACTAAAATGGAACTCAAGAGATTTCCATCTGGCTGACTCTCTTTTAATTGTGGTTTATATTTATAGTTTTCATTATAATATAGTTTTCATTATAATATTATAATATATATATATAGTTTCATTTGGTTTCTTTGTTTGTTTATATTTATTTTTTTATTTCGCTGAAGACGGTTTTTGGTCATGCAACAGAAATATTTGCTTGAGTTTTATCGAAAATACCAAGGATTATTTTTTGGGGATACTTTGTAAAATTTATTATTGCTGATAGGTTGGGTATGGGAGGAAGAGGAGCTGGAGAGGTAAGGGTAGGCAGGGGCTAAGGTGGGGTTGGTAGTGCAGGGTGGGGGTGGGAAGGGGGATTTGAGCATTGAAGACTGATGGAGACTAGATTTGTTACTATCATTTTACTTTTATATTTTATTTATCTATTATTATTTTTAATTCAGTTATTTATTTTTTATCTTTTTTCATATATATAGGTTATAGTTTTTTATTTTTGGTTTATTCATAATAGTTTTAATTAAATAGTTGAGGTTTAAGTAAATCGTCCAGTTAATAGGTAAGTAGTTTCATGGACTTTTGCGCAATCACAAACCTTCATAGGTTTTCTCCAGTGCGAAAGTGTTGTTTAATTTATTTATTTGTTTGTGAATATGGATTAATAAACTTATGAAGTTATTATAATAATGAAAAAAAAATTAAGTAAAGAATTTTTAAGATATATATGGTTGTGTAAGGTTCAACTTCATAATTGAAGTTGTTGTGTAAGGTCCAACCTCAAGCTCAACATTGCACCATGGTGCTGGTGCCATGGTGCTGACTTTTGGCAATAGGTCCTTCTGCACGCTCCAATTTTTAAATAAAACTGGATGGAGAAGAAAATAACTGATAAAACTTGAAATGCTTTAGGAGTGGCTAATAATAGAAAAAGCAGGGGTTGTAGAAGTTGGTAGAAGCTGCCAATAATAGACCAAAATAAAGAGACTTGAATATTCGTTCTAAATTATGAGCCTGCAAAAATACATATAGGAGACATATCTCTCTACTACGTTAACGCTGATGCGTTTATGACGTGTTTAATCCGAGGACTTGAAGCCTGCTCTTTTACTTGTTTCTAACCTTACCTGTTGTTGGATGGTTTCAGTCTGTAAAAAGGTAGCGTAACTTTTAATATATGATCGAATGAACCTTCTCTCAACTTTCCAGGAATATTCGTGTTATGCGATGAGGACAAAAAAAAATATGGGAGGTATCATTTTCTACTGAGTCAGTCAATTAGGATATGTTGAAGCCTATTTTGTAAAGTACTCCATATTGTGCGGTTAATAAACTTTTCTGTTGTCCAAATAGTTTTGGTCCTTAAAAAGAGCACTATAACCTAATTTGCGACCCAACGTGTCCTTTTTCTGTTTTCAATAGCCATTTTTTTTTAGATTATGCGATTAACAAATAAACATCAAATGGGGATAAGTCTATTTATTAGACAGTGAAAACATATACAAAAGTCTGCATATTTCGACCACATATACAGCAATTGCCATCAGCAGCTATATATGTAATTGAAATATCCAGACTTTTGTATCTGTTTTTACTGTCTAAATAAATGGACTTATCCCCATTTGAATGTTTATTTTTTCGTCATAGAAAGGCATTATGATCTTGGAAAAAAATACCTAATATAAGGTATTACGTCTAAAATTATGAGATGATGCCAAAAATGATACGGAAAAGACACATGAGAGACATGTGTCACTTTACTAATTTAGTGCTAATGTGTTTATGACGTCTTAAAACCAAGGATGTAATTTGTATTTTTTTGTTCTTATACTTGCCTGATCTCTTATTAATTTTCTTGTGTTTTTAAAAACAGCACTAGAACTTTTAACTAAGTTGTTCAAGCGCGGCTTTTTAAGCCTGTGGTGTAATTTCTACACTACATTACCTGTTTGTGAATTTACCTCCATTGGCTACTTGCCAATGGCGAGTAGCCAATTATGCATTTTTGCCATCCAGCCGGAACCAAACGAAAGGCAGAAAGGGATGGAAATAGGTCATAAAAAAGGATTTAAAGGAAGTTGGAACTTCATGGGAGAAAGTAAAGAGTAAATATTTGAACAGATTGGAGTGGCGGAGGAGCGTGATATGCTGTACTGGCCTCAAGCGGCTTGGTGCGGCAATGTGCTGTTAGTAGTAGTAGTGGTATCTTTAAGAATGATAGCCAAAAGTGCTAAGAGCGGGGTATTAACGTTGGAATTAATCTTATGCAGAAGTCATCATTCTGTAAACAAGATCCCGTTTTTCATAATTGTATTATTTATTTATATAATTATTATATAACTTATTTTATTTATTTTAAGGCTGAGGCTTAAACCAAACCTGAAAAAAAGAAAGCCAAGGAAAACCCTCAGGATATAAACAAGATGCATTCTAGCCCATTTTTTCATTATTTTATTATTTATCTGGTACTTGTATAATATATCCCCTTACCGGTCAAGTTGTTCATTCATTGACGCATTATAGAACTGTTTTTTTTCTTTCTGCCTAGCGTGAGACGTGAGACACGACAAAGAGATATGACAGAATAGAACAAAAATATATAATTTGGGCTATATGTTTGCACATTAGGGGGAGGGGGAAATTATTAGGACACTGTTAAGTTAGAAAGCATTTCTTACTTCATAATATGCAGAATAATTGTACCTAACATATTAGGCATGCAGACCCGCTACATTTTACCCCCCTCCCCCCCCCCAAATGTGCCAATAAGTAGCCCAAATTTGTTTCAAAAGTATTATATTTTTGTCATACTTTGGTATGTTTCATTAGGATTGAGCGTAAAGATATTAGAAGAATATTAGGTAGGGGTTGTATCATACAAGTACCATTTATTTATATAATTTATTTTATTAATTTTTTTAAGGCTGAGGCTGAAACCAAACCTGAAAAAAAGAAAGCTGAGGAAAAACCTCAGGATATACCTCCTGAAAAGAAGTCAAAAAGTGCAGATGGTAAGTACTTCAGTCTTTACTGTATGTAATGCTAAATCTGCATTGAGTCCTACATCTTGTTTTAACGCATACTGACAGGGATCTATTTTATCACAGAAATCTTCTAGTAACCATTTCTTTAGAAAATGTTTGAAAACTTTAGATACAATAGGGGTCAAAGATATAGGTCGTAGGTCACTCACCCCTTTTGGATTAGAAACTTTAGGTATTGGTGTTACAACTAATTTTTTTTTAAATTATCCGGAAAAGTACCACTCAAAATACATTGGTTTAAAAAGGCAGTCAGAGGTTCAGCTAGAAAGGCTGCGTTTTCTTTGTACAGGGTTGCTGGAATGTCTCCAGGGTAAGTTGCCTTATTGGGGTCAAGTCTCTCAAGAACCCTCGCAACTTTGTGAGGGAAAATCACAGGTATTTCAGATGGAAAAGCCAAGAGGGGGAACATTGTAAATTGGTGGATTGCTTCTGCAAATACTAGCAAAATACTTATTAATAGCGGTTGCATCGAGCTTATTCCCAGATTATTTGTATATGCTTACACTTTGCCTTATAGAGGAGCCAGTGAGAAGCCGTATCCCTTTACAGTAACTGGCTGGATTTGTGGTCATGAGCTCGTTCATTTTTGAACCGTATGATTTCTCAGCCAATCTACATTCATAGACCACTTGATTTCTCAGCTTGGAAGCTTCACCTATCTTCTCCTTTTTATGGAGCCTGTTGCGTTTGTCTGCGTATCAGCGTTTTCAGGCGCGAGTTAACCCAGGGCTTGTCAGCTGAGTTTACTGTGACTGTTTTCTCTGGAAAATACACATCATAAGCTATCCGTAATTCAGTGGAAAATATTCTATACATGTTGTTGACATTGCAGTTTTTGTACAAACTTTTCCAGTTTTTCGAAATAACCCATTTTGCGAATAGCTCTTTTCCAGACTCAGTCTGAGGCTGGCTTGAAAAAATTTGCTTGGTTCCTATTCTCTTTTCCTCCCTGGGACACCAGTGCACACAGAAGTGTGTACTTTTATCAAGGACTCGGCAACGTCACTGGATCACTATAGAAATCGGAAATATCTGTGAAGATGAGATCAGTGACAGACTTTTGAGTTGTCTTTTCACAAACAACTTGCTTCAAGCCTAGCGAACGTTCAATCCAGATGGGTAGTAGGTCGTTGAAGTCACCCATAAGAACCACAGAACTGTTTGGGTGTCTCAGTTTAATCTCATCCAAACATGCTTGTAGATGGGCTATGAGCTCCCGCCTGTAACTCGACTGCAGCAGAAAATAGAGTACACCAACTACGATCGAGTAAAACTTACGGGGAAGAATTTTTGGTCTCAATATTACCCACAACAGCTCGTAGTTGGTATTCTGAGAGCCTTCATATATCTAATGCGGTATATCGTTTCGAATATACATACCTACTCCTCCTCCACGTGTGACGACAGCACCTTCCTTGTTTCGCCTACTCTTGATGAGAAAATTATAGTTACTTATCTGGGTGTTAAACTCATTGGCAGACCACGTCTCTGTTATGCAGCAAATATCAATTCTATTGTCATTTAGTCTTGTCGAAAGTTCCGTCACTTTGTTGCATAGAGACTGGGCATTAACAAGGAGAAAAGAGGGGAGGTCGGAGGAACTAGAGCTATTTCTTTCTTTTTATCTACCTGGGGTAGATTGCCGAAAAATGCTAGAAGTTTCCCAAATTATTAGAACTTGTTGGAACAACAGGCGTGGGGGCTCCAGGGACTCCAAAATGTGGCCAGTGGTTTGCCATATTCCCGTAGGGAACGAAAATCGGGCTGTGCTGAACATCTTGACTGTTACCTAGGAAGAAAGAAGGAACAGCATTTTGGCTTGGGCACATTAAATATAAAGGGGAAATACCTCTCTCGTTAGAAACCGGTCTTCTATGATTATTCAATGGGAAACGCCTAGGATGGTTGGTATTTGGAGACCTTGCCGGTTGCTGCTTTGGAGACAGTTCTTGTTTCGTGGTGTGGACAAAGTTGCATTTATGTTTGTTAGGGCACTGGTGTAACGAACCGTGCTCGCACAGGTTTCGGATGATCAGACTTGCAGTTCTGACTCTTGCACTTATTAGCTGCATAAAACTTGCAAAGATGAACATAAGTAGAAGCTTTACTTTTGTTGCATTTTCCATGACCAAAATATTTGCAAATCGTCCTTTTCTGTTTCTGCTCTGTGTGTGGTCGACTAGTGGAACTATGAGCGACTTTGTTTAGAAACGATTTGTTGTTAAAGCTGGTTGGCAGCATCATCTTTCAGCTCAGTTACCGCAAGATTTAGCAATAGATCTATTTGCTTTTGTTGAAGCTGAATGAATTTGTCTTTTACGGCCATAGCAAGGCGGAGCTGCATCAACTCTACCTGAGCAAAATCTTGATCTGTAGAGCAGTCGCCTCCGTCGTCTAAAAGCATCGGTTCGAGAATTATCTTAGCTGCAGGTTCTTTCCGGGTAGATTTAGGGGATAAAAATAATTCTTTATCCGTCACATTTCTAGGAGGAAGAGTTGCCTGCCCTCTCCCATCGTCACCATCCGTTTGTAGCTTGGCAGCCAATAATTTCACTCGTGCTTCAAGGTCTGCTTTTTTCCCGGACGTATCTAGTCCATTATTCTTCGTCTATTTCACAGCAAGCGGGCTTTTCAGTAAAACTACTTAGCCCTTTTCCTTTTGATTCACTCTGTGGACTACAGAGCTACTGGCTTGATTGACTCATATTTCTTATATACATTCAGATATCTTTCAGAAGATCTTTCGTCTCTAGTAGTTCAAATATAAGATGATAGATGTCGATTTCTATGCTCTGTTTGCAAGTATAGTTGGCTAGGCTCTTGGCTGATAGTGGGATTTTGTGGTCTTTAAAGTATTTTAACAGTTTAGAAAGCAAGGTATGTTGTGCAGACGTCAGCATATTACATTCAAATAGGCAATGGTCAATTGTTTCATTATTCATATTACAATGCCTGCAAAGAGGGGACAGGGGAATTGAACCACTTGAATTAGAAATCTTATATGAGAATGCAAGGAAATTTAGTCCATTTGTTCCAGAACGAATTCTATGATAAATTTTAGAAAGATACTTATTGGGAAAGGGGGAAAGGATAGGATTAATCTTATTAAAATTAATATCTGATATCCTCCATCGGTAAGTGTCTCTAACTTGGATTGGTCTCCCACTTGGCTGGTCAATATTTATAGCATTTTTTGCTATTTCATCAACCTGATGATTACCACTTATGCCAGAGTGGCTAGGAATGTACTGAAAGTAAGTTTTTATGCCACTTGAAGCAAGATTATCAATAATACTGTGACAATGATAAGTGTCAATGTCCAACTTATATTGAGGAGCTGAGGCCAGCAACTCAAGGCTTGATAAAGAGTCGGAATAGATTATAATATTATTTAAATTTTCAATCAAAGGTTGGTTTTGCTTAAGGTGTTCTAATGCCATGATTATGGCATTTAACTCAGCAGACATTATAGATAAATTATTAAATAATCTCGCCCATTGCAATTTTAAGGTGAGGAAGGAAATCACCACTTGCAACCTTCTCATTCATTTTTGACCCATCAACAAATATTTGGAAGTGATTTTTATAGGTAATTGTATTAAGTTCTGCAAATTTTTTCTGGACAAAAGCAATTGGGGATAAATCTTTATTCCATTTTGAAAATTCAGTTTTTATTATTGGAAATGACCAATTCCATGTAGGGGAGTGGGTGAAAGTAGGTGCAATAGACTTTGCTGGTACAGGGAACTTCTTTTGAATATTGGCATACTCATCTGCAATACCTCTATACATGGCTGGATTTCTTAACCAATTATGTAATGTGTGTGAGCTATTTGATTCAATTTTTGTAAGATGTTTTATCAAGAGAAAGCTACGTCTCTCCCTTATTGTTGTTAATCTACTCTCCATGAGCAGAAACTTGGTGCTGGTGGGTTTCCTAAGACCAAATATGAGACGTATTATATCATTTTGTGTTGTTTCAATTTTTTGCATCTGGGTCTTTGCACATGCACCATAGACAATGAGCCCATAGTCAATATGGGGTCTTATATGTGATTTATAAAACTGGAGTAAGTTTTTCTCCTTACAACCCCAGGGTGTGGAAAGAAGTCTTTTTAGTATATTTTCTTTTCTATAACATTTTTTTATTGTGTTTGAAATGTGGAGGTGGAAATTAAGTTTTTGGTCAAGGATGAGACCTATGTAATTTATATTATTATCTTCTGGATGTTGTTTTATTTAGTGTTAGTTTTGCATTAACATGGTTTCGCTTCCGGTGAAATTTGATTATTTTTGACTTGGTGGGTGCAATGGGTAAATCTGAATGTTGAGAGAATTTTTCAAACTGGAAAAGTGACTTTTGCAGATTTGACTGTGCTATCTGGAAGGTGTTGCCAGATGACCATAGCACCAGATCATCAGCATATTGTAGATTCGTGTGGGGTAGGTTCATGTCCCAGAGATATAGGGCAAATAGGAGGCAACTGAGGACTGCTCCCTGAGCTAGGCCTTTGGATATTGTCTTTTGGGGTGAAGAGGCTTAACCAACACAAACAATGAAACTTCGTACTTATATGAAGGATTTAATAAACGATATTAGCTTAGGAGGTACTCCAATGTTTACAAGTTTATTAAAAAGATTTGGTGGTTCACATTGTCTTATGCTCCTTCAAAATCTAGGAAAGCTGCTACTAGGATATTATTATTTGAGAAAGATTCATTTATTGCATTTGTTAGCAAAATGAAAGCATCTGTTGAGGAGTGGTATTTCCTGAATCTAGTTTGCGTGTGTGGGATCATGTTATTTTTCTCAACAAACCAGAGGAGTCTGTGATAAATCATTTTCTCCATTATTTTCCCCATCACAGGTGTAATCATTATGGGCCTATAAGACTCAGGGTTATCTTTTGGTTTATTTTTCTTTAGGATTGGTAGGAGGGACGAACATTTCCATATATTGGGGAACCTAGAAGATGCCCAAGCGTGATTATAACAATTTAGAAGTTCTTGTTTGTATGAAGGTGTGAGATTCTTTATCCATGTAGGGTGTATATTGTCAGAGCTGCTGCTAGTTTTGGACCTAATATGATGTATTCAATTATTCAATTCCTGGATTGAAAATGGATTAGTTATGTACTCGGATACTGGGCGTGGTTGGTAGCTAGGGTTCATAGGAATTGTGGACAGTTTGCTTTGATTATTTGATGTTAGCTTATTAACAAAAGAGTTGCAAATAGGTCAGCCTTTTCATTATCATTGTCATAATGGGTATTATTATGTATAAGCTCATACAGGAGTGGGTTGGGAGAAGTCTTTTTCCCATATATGTGGCTTATGACTTTATGTATAATTGGCTCATGCGTTTCTCTGGAGATTATTTGCAAAATTATTCCAGTATTTATATTTAGCATCTATTATAGTCCTTTTTAGATTAGATTCTGCTTGTAATTTTTTTAAATATGTAGTAGGTGTTGGTTTTTTTATGAATTCTGTCCTAGCTGCCTTTTTTATCCTCCATTTATTTAGGCACTCATCTGTCCACCATGCTTTAGGAATTTGTTTAGGGAATTTTTTCTTAGGTGTTGTCCTGGGGATAGCATGATTAGCTGTATTTATTAGTAAAGATGTCAACGCTTCAGCATGTGTGTCAACTGTTGTGTTAGAAATGAATGAACTTTGGGGGAAACTTGTAATTTCATCATTTAGCTTATTTTGGAAAATAGACCAATTTGCTTTAGTGTTGATATATTTGGAGGTATGAAATGAAGTTTCAGCAGGTTCATTTAGGGAGCAAACTATAGCAAAGTGGTCTGTACATAGACTATCAATTTTATTTATGTAAATTTTGTTCAAAAAATTTAAAGACACAATTTGTAGGTCAATTGTGGAGAATTTGCCACTTTTGGGGTTGAAATATGTATTCAGGTTTAGAGGGGTAGCAACAGCTAATTCATTTTTATTTGAAGTCATATGCTCAATATATTTACCAGCTTTATTTGCTGGTTTATTCCCCCGCAAAAGGCTGTGGGCATTGAAATCACCACAAATAATGATATTTTTTAACATATTAGAATTATTTATATAATTAAAGAAATCCTTGGCATCTATAGTTTTGCCATTAGGGTTATAAAAGCTTATTATGTAGGTTTTTAAATTATTCAGCCAAAGACTTATACCAATTACATGAACATCATTTTCAAAATCTGGAAAATTGATGCCACAAAATTTTATATTATTATTAACTAATAAAGCTACCCTACCTCCTTTTCTCTCTGAAGATCTATCCTTTCCCTGGATAGTATATTCCAGAGACTTAATTTGTTGATTTTGGGTTAAATGAGTTTCCTGGAAGCAAGCAATATTAATGGAATTATTATTCATAAATGATATTAGTTCATTTAGCTTATTGTCTTTCAGTGATCTTACATTCCATTGGAGTATTGATAAAGGTTGTGTTGTGGATTTATTCTTCATATGACCGTGTATCAATGTTCAGCTTTGTTAAAAGTAAAGCAAGATCTTTTTTTTCTTGAATGAGTATATCCTTTGGGATGTAGATTTTTGCCAATTCTGCAATAATTTTTGCTTTCTGTAGTTGATGTATGTTCATGGCCTGAACTGCATTACAGTTTAGAATGAATAAGCATATATTTGGGGATTGCATTTTTGGTAGTGCATCCTGTTTGTTCGTTAAGGGATTGATTCCTGGTAGTGTATCTGGTTTGTTTCTTCTTGGGAGGGAGGGCCAGGCTGGCCTCATCTCACCGGAAAAGGAGGCTTGTTGGCTTGGTGATTCCTTCTGATAGGGATTTGAGCTAGGGGGCTTAGCAGATGGTGTTTTATATGGGGTGCTTGATGCATTGGGGGCATTTGACTTGGGGGTTTTGGTTGGTTTCATTACAGGCTTTATTTGGTATTGTTGGGCAGCATTTGCTTCCATTGCTGCAAAGGGGTATGGGATGGCCTTCTCTGTTGATATTCGGAGTGTTAGAGCTCTTTTATTCCATGCAGGACATAATGATTTATTTGTAGATTCATGCGGGCCTTTCCAATTGATGCACGTAGGCTAAGTGTTGCTGCCCGTTGTCAGCGCCTTAGGGTGGAATGAATTACAGTTACTACACTCTTCGAGAATTGTATTGCATTTGTTTGTCGTGTGTCCCAATTTGAAACACTTCTGACACTGAATAGGCTTAGGTTTGTATTCCTTGTGTGGTTTGATTTGCCCAAATAGGAATAATTTTTCTGGGATATCAATTTTATCCTTTAGTGTGAATAAGAAAGATCTACTAGTTTTTAGGCCATTAGAGTTAGGTTTTCCAAGCTGGGTAACATCCTCAATTGGGATTATGTTTCCAGCCCTATCTGAGAGCGCTTCTTTTAACTCCTGAGTAGATATCT
Source organism: Artemia sp. Qi Xiang Cuo (assembly GCF_049724085.1). Lineage (NCBI taxonomy): Eukaryota > Metazoa > Arthropoda > Branchiopoda > Anostraca > Artemiidae > Artemia > Artemia sp. Qi Xiang Cuo. The sequence goes on from NW_028300688.1 coordinate 27,285, forward strand.
CTGGGGGACCATTATAAACTACTATTGTTGTTGGTGATTGTTTTGGTTTCCAATTATATGAAATAATTGGGGTATTCAGAAGGGATTTTAGGTTAATTATTGTATCTGCTGATTTCTGATCTTCTACAGCTATTAGGAGAGATCCATCACGGTTAATGTTAAGAGAGAACATTGATTTTAGCAATTTAAAAATTGCAACTCTTATTGCAGTGATCATTTTTATTTCAAAGGGGGTAGTAGGAGTAATTTTAAAGTAATTTACTAAGTTTTTGGAAGGAGAATCTTGGGCAGGGAGAGGGGAAATGCTTTTAATTGGGGAGGTTTTTTTACTTTTTTTAGAACTTCTAGAGAGGACCTCTTGAAACCCATTATCATCGTTTATGGTTACATTAGCCCCTACACTTATCATTGTCTTATTCTCCGAATTGGAGCTATCATTAGAATTTTGAGATAGGATGCTTCACCAGCCAAGATGGGTATCTTTCACTATGACACTTTCACTGGAATTTGATTTGGGATCTGGCGGGACTTTTTTTTGGAGGACTTCTAATCATTGCCTATTGGAAAAAGCTATAAAACACAAAAATAAAACTAAAAACAAGAAGGAAAAATAGATGATATCAAACCGTCTGCACTATACTATGGGGAGGATAAACACCACAGTATAGCCCTGAGGATGACTTGAGCAGAATTGGTTTGGTACAACTGCTGATTAGAAGAGATAATAATCACAAGAAAATATATTTCGATTTTCTTATAGGTAAGGCTGCTGATTGCTGAGTCCATGTTTTTCGAGAAGAACGCCCAGAATAGGTACCGTAAGTTTTCCGATGCTATTCGGAGATAATACGGCCAAATTTATTTCGCCGTTTTCTGACATATTGAACTGTAACAGTCGTGGCAATACTGTGCGGCTTTTTCCTTATACTACGCAATTCGAAAAAAATAACACTAAATGTTCCTTATATCAAACGACTTAATCTAATCCAAATGTTGAACTAATTCGACGAAAAAAAAAATCAAAAAGGAAGTCCACAGGGAAATTTCACAGCTTTAGCAGGGTTATATCCGAAAAAAAATTTGGTGTTAACATAACGAAGTCTGAATCAATACTGAATACGGCTATAGGCGGTAGTACTGAATACTACTGCTTATAGGTGATAGACGTGCTACGGACTATTCAAAACCACCCAAAGATACTTTGACTGCTGCCTAAGATGCTTTTGTTGTTTTAAGTTTCATTATTTTAACTTGGGTTGTTGTCAATTTGAATTTAGCATCATTAACAAGTGTTTAAAGATCCATTAAGTTTCAACTATTCTAATTATATTTTTTTCAATTTTTTTCGGTAGATGCCTATTTGAATGTTAGTATCGTTAACAAAAGTCCCGAGAGAAAAAAAAGAAATCTTAGATACGTTCTAAGACCGTACTGGCTATACCGCCGAGCCGTCCTAAATAACAAAAAAAAAGAGAAAAACAAACTAACTTTTCGAAATGAAGGCTAACAAAGGAGAAGAAAAGTATTTTGTTAGCGTCCACTTCGAAAGCTTGTTTTAGTTTTTGCTGGTTTTTTTTTTAGCACTTAGAACGGTTTGGAGGTCATTTCCACTGTGTCTGTCAGAATTATGAAATGGACTAGGGCAGTATCGAATTTTTGTAAGTGTTTCCTCGTAATCCAAAGAAATTTGATAAGTTTGAAGTTTTTCCTAAAATCTAGAATTACCAATCTGTTGCTTCCCAAAACAACTACAGAAGCTGCAAAAAGATAAGGGTATTAAGGTGAAGCTTTCAAGGAATATTTTGGCAGATGCTGAACTTAACCAAAACACAGAATGATCATGTAGATTGTCAATAGGCTGATAAAGCAATAACACAATGACATCTCACATTATTAAGTTCGACCTTTCAGGGTAAGTTGTGACAGATTTTGAACTAGCCAGAAGACTATATTGCTCATATGTTATGGGCTCATGCTATTAATAAAGTCCCTGGCCATGAAGCTATTCACAGCATAAAGCCTTCTGGCGATAAGCTGCTTGTTCAGAATAGTCAATCTGCAGCAAAGATTTTCAGCGGTGCGGTTCCAGCCGTATTGAATAGCTGTGACGTCATGATTCAAGAAAAGAAATTTCATGGCATTGTTAAGGGGGTGACCGCTAATTATGAGGCGATAATTTTTAAGAAATTTGAAGGTGTCATCGACGCTGAACGTTTGGGAAAATCCCTTGCTGTGAAAATTTTCTTTTGTGTGTTTGTTACATTAAAATTTTTATTTCATGTACCTTACCTACCTCCTTTGAAAATGGCTTTTGAGCTGTTGGTTGTTTATCCTGACGTACTTGTACTTGCTAACAGCTATTCTGCTTAATAAATATGAATTCTAAGTATATCAATTTCTTCTATATTATGCTGTCATACCAAGAATGAAAGAAAGGGTGTCCCAGGAGAGATAGACCCATACAATATTTTTTAAATGTTTCGGTTTTGAGTCTGCAGTCTCGCAGTAGTTTTTTTTTTTTTTTTTTTTATTATATATATAATGATTAGTTGCTTAGTGATAAATGACTGAATTAATTGCAGACGATGCAAATTTTTTTACTTTCCACGTGAAATCAGCGTGTCATAGAGTATGTTCCATGACGCCTGACAATACTCAAAGGAGAAGCTCCTTGTTCAAAATCCGTTTTTATCAATCTATGTTACTGGGACAAAATTTAAATAACCTAATGTTGAAAAGATTATGCGGCCTTAGATAACTTCTAGAAGCTGTAATACTTATAGCACAGTCCTCTTTAACGTTTCCAAATTTCATTTCTGATAGCCTAAGGCTGGTAAATTAGTAGTGGTACTAGTTTAACTACTAATAATTCACTCAGGCCCCAAGCCGCCCGAGGTAAACACAGCTGCACATGCTCCGACTTGATTGCAATTTATTAAAAGCCTCCCTTTTTACACCCTTCCAAGAAGTTCCAGATTATCTAAATCTCTTCTTACGACATCTTTTCAACCCGAACTGCTTTTCATTCGGCCCTAGATGGAGGGACGAAAACGACAATCTCTGGCGATGTGTCATCCTGGATGCGACAAATCAAGCTAGGCAAGCGAGCATCGTTTTCCCGTTTTCTTTGTTTTTCTTCTTTAAATAGAAATGGATTCTATTTGCTAAAATTCTTCATAAACTGAAGTTAAAAAATACAATAATTTTTGATATTCAATAGGAAACTAGTTGGGTTTTTTGTTTGTAAGTGTTTTCTGATATGGTCTCGATATATTTCTTATAACAAATGCTTATAATAGTGTTATTTATTGGTATGCTCAAACCTATTTATGTAACGCTAAACCTTTAATTAAATATATACATTCTTGAAAAAAATGATTTAGTTAAATTCTGATAAATATTCTTATTTCTATGAGCCCTGGAAATATTTTTAATTAAGTAAATACAATTTATGAGATAAAATGATGCTACCTTTAAGCTTAAAATAAGTAGGCAAACTGCCGAAAAAAAACTTTTTAATTGGTTTTTCTTTCATTTAAAAACGAAATATGTGTACGAATTTTTGTATATTTAATAGGAAACGAGTTGGGTTTTTTTAGCAATAGCGCTCATCCTCTTATATCTCCACTGAACTGTTTTATACTAAAGCAGCGAATTAAGCATTCTACTGTATGTAAATTCATGCATGTAAATATGATTGTCCAGTGTCATAGGGCTTAAATGATAGCTTTATTTGAAAAAAAATGTTAATTTTTTTTTTAACCAAAACATTTCACAGTGGAATCGTTTCAAGAATCAGGACAATATACGCGATTCCTGATACGAGTCTGGTCATGTGAAAAACCATATGCAAATTGCTACATACAAATTCAATTATCCAGTTCCAGGGAGTTCAACTTATAGCTTTATAAACATATATATATATGTATATATACATATATATATATATATATATATATATATATATATATATATATATATATATATATACACAAACTTATGCAAACACAAACTTCATACATAAGAAAATCAGTTCACCTTGTTGAAAAATTAAAAGAAATTGAAATAAAAAAAGATACAATTTTGGACAGTTTCGATGCCATTTCTATGTATACGTCTTGCGACATTAAAAATGTGAACTAGCTCTTCAAAGGACTTTAGAAGATAATATTGATCAAATAGACTACAAAACACTGGATATAGAAACTATTATGCGTCTCGTCCGTCTTTGCAATAGTTCCTCCTCATATTTCCGATATAATAATCAATTTTTTACCCAAATTAGGGGTTTACCCATGGGTACAAGTCTTTCACCTTTTTTGGCAACTTTTTATATGGAATTAATTGAAATCTCTGCTCTGGAAAGTTTTCCGATGAAACACCGTTTCTGGGGTAGGTTTGTCGATGATGTTATTTCTCTGTGGGAGCATGGAGGAGAGTCACTTAACTCCTTCTTAACTCATCTAAACACTTTGGACTCTAACCTTCAGTTCACTATCGAACTAGAACATAACCACAAACTTCCTTTCCTAGATGTTTTAATTTTCAATAAGTCTCCTGGCCTTGAATTTTCCATTTATAGAAAGCCTACGCATAACGATAGGTATTTGCATTTTTCCTCCAACCACTCTCCCTGCATAAAAAGAATTTCTTTGGTTGACCGAGTAATAAGAATATGCTCAGAGCCTCACATAGACTCAGAATTGAACTATATTAAGGACATTTTATTTTGCAATGGCTACCCTATAAAATTACTTGAGACCATTATAGACAGAAGACGAAAAAAGGCAGAGGGGAGTGCATCAGGTCCACAAGCCCCAACAGATACCGTCCCATTGGTGGATGATAAGAAACTCTTCACTGTTCTACCCTACATTCCAAAATTGAGTGACAAATTGAAAAGAATCCTTAAAAAACATAAACTTAGCGTCGCCTTTAAAAATTCAAATATTACACAGAACTTTTTTAACAACGGCAAAGATAAAACCAGCCCCATTCTGGGTAGTGGTGTTTATAGAATTCCTTGTTCTTGTGGCTGTTTTTATGTTGGTAGAACCCAACAGCAATTGGGGGAGGGGCTATCTGAGCACAAGTCCTCAATCGACAAGGCAATGAGGTTACGCCAAAGGCCTGAGGTTTTTGATTCCGCCTTGGCGCAACATGTGTACGAGAATCCACACCATTTCATTTTGTTTGACGAAGCCTCTATCGTTGCCCCCGTTAAAGGTCTCACGCAAGTTTTCAGGGAGGCAGTTGAAATAGAAAAGCACATTCACCAAAAGGTAGCTCTCAATAGAGACACTGGAGAAATTTTTCTAAGTCCCATTTATGACAAAATTATTAATTCTGATCGTTTTTACATACATCCACAAAGTTATATTGTGCAATCGAATGAGTCTCCGATAACAATCAAACTGGAAAGTGATCAGCCTTTAAAAGTGCTTTACGCAAAATGAAATTCTGAAATGCCATTTAGACTTGTGTTTTTTATTCAGTTACCCTTTCACCGTTACTAGGAAAGGGTCGTCCAATTTTAGTTTGGTGTTTTTATTTTAAGGTTTGGTTTTTACATTTTTATCAGTTTTATTATGCACTGAGGACGGTCAATCGGAGGTCTTGACCGAAATATTTGCATAGTTTATCAATTTTTTCACTGGCTGTTAATTGTCCTCGTTTCCTTTCTTCGCGATTTTTTGTTTATATATATATATATATATATGGATTCTCATTGTCACTTGTCTTCTAACCGCAAACAATCTGAGCCTGTTCTTGATGTCATGGCGTCATCATAGGTTTGATACAACCACCTTCGGAAAAATAAAAAATTCTTCCTTAAAGTTGTGACCTTTTTAGATCGTTTAATTGGCCAGAAATGCCAATATCCCAGTTAAAGAAAAAAAAAACTATGTAGCCGATTTCGAAGCCAGGCACACGGCATAAGTAGGGCTTGCATATATTGTTTCTTGCATATGTTGGTGTCGAAGATTTTGACGGTGTTGTTCTTCCAACATGATATTTGTTTCTTCTTTGCTTCCATTTTGACTCGTTCTTATTTTTGTTGTTGCACGCCTTTTGTAAATAGAGCAATTACACTCGTATTTTATACTTAGCTATATTTCTTTTGTAATATTCCATGCGTCATAGATATAAAAACGATACGTTCGCTCCTTACTCTCTTGAAATATACTTATAAATTTTACGTGAATCATATGGTTTTTCTTTTAATTAATAAGTCTCTTTGTATCATAGACTATATCGATTTGATTAAACGATATATCGATATTTTTGCTTTTCATAGGAGCACCACCAACTTGTGTTGGGCTATATTTGATATCGATATTAAAATACCAATATATTGGACCAAATATCGATATTGAATATCGAAACGTATTATCGAAACCGATATTTTTTAGGGGTCTCTACCCCCCTATATTCCCCGCAGAAAAACCACCACATGAAAATTCTACAAATTTTCAGGATACATCTTCGAGATTCTTTGTAGGTTTGAATTCTTTCATCTATAATTGATTTTATTTATCCTTATCTTATATCTTACCCTGTTATCTTTTTCGCAAGAATTCACTTCCGACTCCTGAGTCAGATACGTGTGAATTATTACCAACTGAGAATGAAAAGTTCGGATTTTGAATGTTGTCAAAGCTGAACTAGCCGATCAAACAGGGTGAATTTTCTCAGTCTGAAAAATTCTGTAAAGGAAAAGGAGCTATCCGTCACAGATAAATTAAGATAAAATTATGAAAATTGCCACTGAGTGGGGGATCAAGGAAAAGGTTGTTGCTGTAGTTGCTGTAGTAGCTTAATGAAATGAACCGTACCAGCATGAATTTGTCCAAATTGACTTGTATTCCAATTTTAAAAATTCTATACTTTTCTCCTCGAATGATTAGTTAATAAACGAATAGCTGGTTGACTGAGAAGAGGAGAGTACCATGGGTGTAACTCTTAATTCTGAGATTAGAAATTTTGCCTGTCCTCGGCATAATCACAAGTTCATTTTGTTTTTTAAGATTTGTTGCTTTTCTGAAATGTGCATTGAAGAAGTGAATATAGTGAAAAGTACACTTAAAACAATAAAAACATGTTTTTAGAGAATGCCGGAAAAGGGGAGGCTTTCTATATAATAGCTCTATTCAGAACATCCCAACAAGATGACAGACGTTGAGTTCTGCCATTGAAAAGACATTTGAAGAATGTCGCGTCGTCAGCAAAGCACCTCAAGATTGTAACCAACCTATAAAGGAAAGATATGTCTGCAGAATTCGAATCCATGTATCCGAGCTTTTTACGAAATTCATAGCAGCGTTTCAGAAGCACGAACCCCTTGTGCACGCTCTTCATGCCGAGCTGAAAGACTTGCTTCTCACTGTTTTGGCAAGACTTCTGGAATCTGACATTCTTATGTCTACTGATGAAGTGTCTACCATTTTCCTTGAGAAATTGGACAGATATTTGCAGAACACTATTGTAGGTGATCAGGTTGAGCTTGTTTTAGATGTTCAGAACCTCATCTTAGCAGAAAGACACGGGTTCCGTTGAAGAACGCGAGACATTTTAAATCAGCTGCCAAACACTTGATCAAGAAGTGCCCCAGGTCTTCTAATAGCCTTCTTGAAGCGCATAGGTGACTGGATCCCACAAAAGGAAAAGAGTAGAAGTCTGTCAGATATAGTTGTGCTTACTTGAGAGACCTCGTTAGGAGTAAGCATTGACAATGTTCGAAGTGATTGGATATTGCTGCAAGACGAGACCTCAGTAGAACCATCGCCATTACGTATCAACCCGTTCTTGCATCAAATCATCTCTATGACGGACGCTTTTGGTGGGTAAAAGTATACGCTTTTGTTGACGCTTGTAAAGGCTTTGTTGACATTATTAAACAGCAGTGCTGACGTAGAGAGGGGTTTTTCACTCTCAGGAACACTACTTCCGTCAGACAGAGCCTCCGTGTCTGAAAGAGTCCTGAATACGAAGCGGTATGTGGTTGACGAATTTAACTCAGATGGAGGCAAACCCAAAAGGTTTCCTTTGGCAAAACCAAGTAGAATCAGATAGAAGTTTACCTTTATTTCATCAATTTCAGTAAACTACATCCATAGCCCACTGCTTTTAAATCGTTCACATTACAAATTATTCAGATTTATCAGGCCTTCTGCACTCATCTGTCTATGCACATCTGTCTATTTACCTTACATTTTGGTAAAAAAGAAAAACATATATATTTAATCCCAATATTATCCCACTGGTGATACTTGAGTACAAATAATCATCATGGTTTTTCTACTACTAACAACTCGCCTCAGTACCAAGGTACCAGAGGCCAACACAGCTACGCACGCTCCCCTTCTATCTTAATGTATTGAAAACCTCCCTTTTTACATCTTCCTACCATAACTGCAGATAACCTGCTTTCTATTTAGCTCTTGAGAATTGGTCAAAAAGGGACAATCTTCGGCAATCTGTCATCATTCATTCCTAGAACTTGCCCAAGCCATCTCAACCTTTCTCTCATTATAGCCTTAGAAAGCAGGATGGAACCGCATTTTTCGTACAGCCTACTGTTTAAAATGTGGTCAGTCACCCGCATACCCAAAACAATCCGTCCGCAATTTTTCTTGAATATTTCAACTAAAAAATTTTTTTAGGAAAGTTCCCATTACACGGAGGGCACGGATCCAATGGGCAGCCAGAGTTTAAATTTGACATAATTGCACAAAAATTACATGAGACCCGTGTCATTTATTTAAATGGATTCGTAAGTATTTTGAAACATTTGTTCTAGAAAAAGATCCTCCTACTTCCTCCACTTATTCTCGCCTTTGAATATTATTAAGAAGACCTATACATCTTGCAAATATTCATCTTGTATTGTGTAAAAATATTCATGCAAATATACATCTTGCAAATATTAACCCTCCTAGCGTTTGAGAGTTTAACCGTCTTTCAATTTTTTTGCAGGAAAAATTAAAGAAACAAAAGTTTTATTTTTGTTTCAAATGAAATTAAAGAGTGACATTAAAATTAAAATGTACTGAATTTACACCTATAGTTCTAGGCATATTCCCTACAAAATTCCCGTGCATGCAAAATTGCGCAGCTAGAGGGAAAGCACGACGAACAAAAAGAAGACGAAAAAATTTTCTATTTAATTTAAATAACATACTTTTCTAAGGAATCTTATTTAATGTAACCTAAAGCAAGAGTTGATAAAACCTGACTAACGTGTCATTTTCTATCAGCAAATATTGAATAATCGTTAGTACCAGATAGTTCTTCCATCTTCCAGACCAAGCCTGATTTCGATGTTCGAAATTAAATTTAGATACAACGCTAGTACAACTTTGAGTCCCAAATTTTGTAGCGATTTTGAAGTTGCTGTTTCTTGTGGGCCTTTTTGCTTATTAATTAGAGGGCTGATTGTTAAAATTTTACGAAAAAATAAATAGAGCAGAAATAGACGTAAATAGTTTGGTTCAAAATAGTTTGGTTCATGCTTAGGGTATGAACAAGGAAAGGGAATTTTCGATAAATTATTTTACTGAACGACCTGCACTCGAATGGGTGTTATTATCATGAGATTCCCCGGCGCTAAAGGATAGCGGTCAAAAGCAAACAAAACATCCACAGAATAACCAGACACTGCGTTTTTAGGTGGTTTAGCCCCCCTTCCTAATTTTGTTTTTGCGTTTAAAAGAAAGTGGCAGAAAGCCAAAAAATATATCCATAGAATAATCCAGACTGACAGCTATTAGATAATTGCAAACATTGAACCAAAAAATTAACATAGAACAAATACAAAACAATTAAAAAAATGTCTAGTGGTTTTATTGTTAGGCTTGAAACACGTGATCTGTTCATAGTAAGTAATGATTTACTATGGAATAAATAACGATTTACTAAATAATAATAGTGATAATTATGTGAATAATAGTAAACAATAAAAAAAAGTAAATAATAATAACCAATTATATACAGTTATTGGTACTTGTATGATCTATGCCCTACCTAATATTTTTCTAATTTTGTTCTTCTGATGCTCAATCCTAATTAAATAAACGTATGTCAAAAAAATTCAGCACAAACTGGGCTCATTTTGCTTAAAAAAAAAAAAAAAAAAAAAAACTCAAAATCTGTAAATTTTAGTCTTTATTGACAACTTCCATTGCCAGATTCAGGAACACGTCAATGAAGACAGATGGAATTTTCCCGAATCTTGTATTATCGTTAATGTCAAAAACTAGATACGGGAACGTGGGCAAATTAAAAAAAAAACACAGGTAAGCGTGGAAACTGCAAAATGAACTAAAAGACTGGCTGAAACTTATTGATAATGACGCTAATTCAACATACTGCCCAGTAAGAGAGCCGGTTGTTTTGTTAGTTACTTTTAGCTTAGCGTGAGACAAGACAAAGTGAAGTTACACAATAGATGGAAAATATATAATTTGGGCAATATTTTTGCACATTAAGGGGTTGGGGGTAAAGTATTAGACAATGTGAAGTTAGAAAACGGTTCTTACTACATAACATGCAGAATAATTGCACCAAACATATTAGGCATCTAGACCCACTATACTTTATCTCCCTCCCCCTTTAATGTGCAAATATAAAGCCCAAATTTATTTCTAAAGTATCATATTTTTGTCATACTTTGTTATTTGTTGTGTTATTTAAACAACAACATGCTTGGCAACCTAATCATTTAGCATATTGATCATTTAACAAATACTAACCCTGTTTGCACTGCTGTTTCTCAGTGAAAGAATTATGTTTTTCTAGATTAATGAAGACGTAAGCAGAGTTATAATTGCGCAAGTAGTAATGATGAATACGTCACCAAGCCCTATCTGGATATTCATAAATAGGTATTTTCATTTATTCTGTATTTTTATCTAATGCAAACTTGAGATGCGTTAGTTGTTTACCCAGTACTGTTTTTCGGTTGGTCAACAAGGATAACTTTTGGTAATCTGGCATACTTCATCTCCTGAACAAGTCCTAAACATATTATAGATTCTTTCATTAGAACCCTAGAAAGCAGAATTGAACCACATTTTACCTTTAAGGGGATCATTCTTACCGGAATAAAATTTTGCACAAGTTTAATATAAAATTTAGTAGCAGCTGCAAACGTTTACTTGCAGCTATGGGGGCCAAAGGCCACAGCTATTCTACGCCTAATAGCCATATCATGGTTCACCAGCCGTGGGGGACTTTTTGCGTAAGAACAGATTAACGACAATTTATTTTTTTGCGCGTCTTAATTTGGGTTTCCTTTCTAATTTTCCTTTCTTTACTTTCTTCTTTTCTCCTTTATTCTTTTCTTGGGTGTATTAATTTGTGTTTACTTTCTATTTTTCCTTTTACTTCCAGCTTTTCTCCTTTTTTACTTTTTTTCTCATTTCCATTATGCACATGATAGATGTAGATGTACCTGTACACAGGGGGGGGGGTATGGGATATGAGGAGAAATCCCTTTACATATGGAGTTTTTTTTTAATTTGGGTTTACTTTTTAATGTTGTCTTAATCTGGGTTTCCTTTTTACTTTCTTCTTTTCTCCTTTCCTCTTTTCTTTTTTACTTCCTATTTTTGTCTTTTTTACTTTTTTCTCCTTTTCATTATACACATGGTAGATGTAGATATACCTGTACGCAGGGGGGGGGGTATGGGTTTTACGAGAAATCCTTCCCGATTGTTGCAAAGAGGACCTCTACCGATAAAAAAATATAATTAAATGGTTTCTAATATCTAATATAAAATGTAGTAGCCACTGGGTTGTTGGACCTATTTTATGAAGTTTTCACGCTGTGATGGCTTTGTATTGAAACGACCCTCTGTATTTAGGTTTGACGTAATAAGGAAACCAAAAAAAAAACGTAAAAATTCAAGACTGTAGGTATTTTTTCGCCGCAAAAAAAAAAAATATTTGAAGAAAATGAATATAAGGGTGTTGGACCTATTTTATATAGTTTTCATGTTGTGATGGCTTTGTATTAAAACGACCCTCTGTATTCAGGTTCGACATAATAAGAACACAAAAAAAAAAAAAACCCTAAATAGTCAAGACTGTAGGTATTTTTCGCATATTCGCCGCTAAAAAAATGTTTGAAGAAAATAAATATAAGTCATAAAAATCATCCCTTTTTATACATAAAAAGATTCAGATTTTTATGCTTATTTTAAATATACAAGTTTCATCAAGTCTTACCCATCAAAAATTACGAGCCTGAGAAATTTTCTCTTATTTTCGAGAAAAGGGGGAATATCCCTTAAAAGTCATAGAATCATAATGATAATCACGCCATCAGATTCAGCATATCAGAGAACACTTTCATAGAAATTTCAAACTCCTTTCTGCGAAAATGTGGAATTTTGTATTTTAATTACCCAGCCATGACAAAGAACAACAAAGATATAAAAAAAAAACGAGACTGCGGCCATTAGAGACAAAAGATAAAAACTAAAACGACGCGGATATTTCTCCTGTATGGAAACGAGGCGTCTTCAGCACAAAAGAGGAAGGATTAAAGCTAAAAATAAACTAAAAATAAATAAAACTACCACCAATATTGATAAAATACAATTGTTGCGATTGTTAGTTTTATTGTTTTGCATGTTTTTTATGAAATTCTAATACTGTTAAAATTATATAGTAATCTTTCGTTTCACATTTATATGGGGTCGCCAGGAAACTAGGAATCATAAATGGGATCCTGAATGAAACGAAACCCTTGTTTAGAAGAAGGATTTAAGACTAAAAGCTGTTTCTTAGTTAATCTTTTTTTTTATTTTCAAGCAATGGGGGTAAAGTGGATGCAGCTTTGCAGATATATGACTTTATGACGCACTGCAAATCCCCAGTAAAGACAGTGGTGACTGGACATGCTCTCAGCATGGCCAGTTTGATTGCAATTGCGGGGGCCAGAGACTTCCGCTATTGCACGCCCAACAGCAGAATTATGATTCACCGGCCATGGGGCAATTTTAGCGTAAGTATAGATCGACGACAATTTATTTTTTTGCGTGTCTTAATTTGGGTTTCTTTTCTAATTTCCCTTTTTTCCTTACTTCTTTTTTCCTTTGTTCTTTTCTTGGGTGTATTAATTTGGGTTTACTTTCTATTTTTTTTTTACTTCCTATTTTTCTCATTTTTAATTTTTTTCTCATTTCCATTATGCACATGATATATGTAGATGTACCTGTACACAGGGGGGGGGGTATGAAGTATGAGGAGAAATCCCTTTACGTATGGAAAGTTTTTTTTGGTTTACTTTTTTATGTTGTCTTAATCTGGGTATCCTTTCTACTTTCCTTTTTTACTTTCTTCTTTTCTCCTTTTCATTATACACATGATAGATGTAGATATACCGAGGCACAGGGGGGGGGTATGGGGTAGAGGAGAAATCATTCCTGATTTTGGCAAGGAGGACCTGTGCCGATAAAAAAAAATATAATGAAATAGTGGTCAAAAGTCACTCTTAATGTTTTCACCCACCCTACACCATCCAGGAGTGTATCTATGCACACCTGAGTATGCAACTCGTAAATGGAGTCTCTCTTGTCTTTTAGGCTATAAACGATTCTCGTAGACGACGTAGTAATTGTCGTCTGAATTGGTTAAGATCAAGGGAAAATTGGCAACTACCAAGTCTTACAACAGAGTGGACGGAGGTGGTTATTTTTGACTTAAGCCAGCTTCTCACCACGGTGACCAGCGTTTACCCCCTCCCCCCAGATAATACCCCCCCCCCCCCGCTGAAAACACCCTCTCCTTGGAAAATTTATGATAAACTTCTAAAGAATGAATCAACAGTCAATAAGGGAGTAAATATTTTAAATAATCACCAGGGGACTATTTTACCTGCTAGACCAAAACGATTTGCTTCAGTAATAGCTAACAAAAGGATTATTTCGCAACTGAATAATTAAAGTAATTTACACTTTTTTTTATTTTTCCTCAGTTACTCTGGTGTCCTCACTGAAGTAACTCTATATTAGCATCTTTTCCCTACGTGGATCAGTTTGCGCCGATTGTACATTTTTTTTTTTTTTTTGGTGGTGGTGGTTTTATTGGTTTTTAGTTTTATCTTGTTTTTTTTTATATTGTTCTTCTTGTGTGTCTTTCGTGCTGAATACGCCTTGTTTGTATACAGGCCAAATATCCGCGTTGTTTTGTTTTTGTTGTTTTCTTTTCTCTCCACTTGCCACAGTCTCGTCTGTTTGTTTTTTTTATAGATTTTTCTCTTTGTTGATTTTTTGTCTTTCTCTCCCCTCTCTCTTTCTCATTCCCCTCTCTTTCTCTCTTTCTCTCTCCCTCTCTTTCTCTCTCCCCTCTCTCTTTCTCTCTCCCCTCTCTCTTTCTCTCTCCTCTCTTTCTCCCTCCCCTCTCTCTTTCTCTCTCCCCTCTCTCTTTCTCTCTCCCCTCTCTCTTTCTCTCTCTTTATCTTTCCCCCTCTTTATCTTTCTCTTTATCTTTCTCTCTTTATCTTTCTTTCTTTATCTTTATCTCTCTTTATCTTTATCTTTCTCTCTCTTTATCTTTCTCTCTCTTTATCTTTCTCTCTCTTTAACTCTCTCTTTATCTTTCTATCTCTTTATCTTTCTCTCTCTTTATCTGTCTCTCTGTTTATCTTTCTCTTTACCTTTCTCTCTCTTTATCTTTATCTCCCTTTATCTTTCTATCTCTATCTCTTTCCCTCTCTTTCTCTTTATCTTACTCTCTCTTTCTCTTTTTCTCTCTTTCTCTCTCTTTCTGTCTCTTTCTCTTTCTTTCTCTATCTTTCTCAATCTTTTTCTTTTTCTCTCTTTATCTTTATCTCCCTTTATCTTATTATCTCTATCTCTTTCCCTCTCTTTCTCTTTATCTTTCTCTCTCTTTATCTCTCTCTCTCTCTCTCTCTCTCTCTCTCTCTCTCTCTCTCTCTCTCTCTCCTTTCTCCCTTTCTCTCCCTCCTTTCTCTCTCTCTCTCTCTCTTTCTCTCTCTCTCTCTCTCTCTCTCTCTCTCTCTCTCTCTCTCTCTCTCTCTCTCTCTCTCTCCCTCCTTTCTCTCTCTCTCTCCCCCCTTTCTCTCTCTCTCCCTCCTTTCTCTCTCTCTCTCTCCCTCCTTTCTCTCTCTCTCCCTCTCTCTCTCTCTCTCTCTCTCTCTCTCTCTCTCTCTCTCTCTCTCTCTCTCTCTCTCTCTCTCTCTCTCTCTCTCTCTCTCTCTCTCTCTCTCTCTCTCTCTCCTTTCTCTCCTCTCTTTTCTTTATCTCTCTTTTTTATCTCTTCTTTTCTCTCTTTCCTCTCTTGTTCTCTCTCTATGTCTTTCTCTCTCCTCTCTTTTTCTGTGTCTTACCCTCCCTCTCTTCTCTCTATCCTTTCTCATTCTCTTTTCACTTTCTCCTCTCTCTCTGATAAAATATATCATAATTTTTTTTTCATCGAAGAGACAAGTTGAGATTTTTACTTTTGCATATTTTCTTCTTGTTAAAAATTTTGCGATTTCGTCCTTTAATTACAATAATCTTCCTATCCTCTTGACCTCTAATTTGACCTCTTGACAAGTATCTTTCTTCTGCATGTAACAATATAGTTTTTTTGGGCAAGCGGCTGTTTAGGGCAAGGCTCTTATGAAAATTTAAAAATCTCATCCGCATCTTGAAGCATCAATTCTAAATCTTCATTAAAAAAAAAAAAAAAAAAAAAAAATGTCAATTCTATAATTTGCGTCTTTCCCTGTAGTATTGTCTTTCATATGACAAAAAAAAATAATAATTCTCCCTTCACGTTTTATTCATAAATGAATCTGATATCAAACAGTTCACGGTAAGGAGCTGTAAGTAAGGTTAGAGTACCTATCAAAAGCTACGAGCTTCAGAAAAAATAGATTTCTGATTTATGTTTACTGTGAATTTATCCTTGTTTTTTGTCTCTTTTTTTTGTTAGATCAATGGTTTAAGCAAGAAACATGGTTTTCACCAGAAGAGGCCATACAATTTGGCCTCATAGACGCCAAGATTCCCAGATTCTCTTGTAAGGGCTCTTTCTTTTTGTCTTTCTTTTTTTCGTTTTCTTAACAATAGGTTGGTGATACTTCACGTAATGGATAGAATCAAATTGGTTATTGTTTCCTTTTAGTATTCCTAAAAAGAAATCAATCCTTTTTCTTTCTTCTTTTTTTATCTAAGACTCCTTGCTTCTTTGTAATCTAATTTTTCCCTATTTCTCTATTATTCCTTCACTTTACTACCTATCTATCTTACCTCTTACTCGACGTTCCATAGCTTTCCGCTTTTATTATTCCTCATATACATAATTCTTTCTCTTCTAGTACATTTTATCTATCTTTTTCCTAAAAAAAATTTTTTCCTTCATACGATTCTCCATCCATTAATTTACCATACAACAATTTCAAAATTCTCATTCTAGCCACCCACGGTGGCAAGGGGCTGCTCCCATTTATTAGGCCTATTACATATAACATTAAAATACAAATTTACAATGCATATACGTTTTTTTACTTTAAAATACATTGACTTTTCTTAAAACAGTTTAAAATACTTTTCACTATATTTACATAAATAAAAGAAAAGATTAAAAATATAACACCATTTTTTTAATGCATCACCTTTCAACACACTACTCTCGCTGGGCCTTGCGTTGTTAGCTAGCTACAACAATCCTCAAAAAATTCCCCAAAATCAAATATTTCACAATCATACATGTTTGAAGATTTAAAAAATATGTCAGAAAATTGTTTTTAAACTACGAGATTATATAAATAGATAAATATTTATGATTGTAAATAAAATATCTTTTCGCTACCATTTGGCCAAAATGCATCCCGTTCATAGTTATAACAATTATTCTACGTTCAATATCAGAGCTAGTTTTTTATGTTTAGGAAATCAGATCGTAAATGGAAGTGATTTTTTTTTTACACTGGGAAATGTGAAAGTGGTCCCTCTGATCTGTACCTTTTTTTTTCTCCCTCTCTCTCTCCCTCTCTATCTCTGAAAACTACTCAAGCTGTTTTATAACTAAAGAAAAACAAAGGTATTGCGTTCCAAAAATCTTATATTCAAACCATGCGACCTGACAAAAATTGGTATATACCGTCATTTTAGTAGCCGTTGCCATTGTTTTGGTGGATGGCCTGAGTTGACTATTCTAGTGAATAATGCAAGCTGAGGGAAGTAAAATGTTGTTGCTTGCGCAGCCCCAATAAAACCCATAATATAGGGTATCGGATATTATAAATAATATATATAGAAATTCTTCCCAGTTTTGAAGATCTTTTGAAGATAACCTTTTCATGTCCTGTCTCAGTAGTCATTGAGAAGACGTACATGTAGTTATATTGTTTTTGTTTTTTTTTAATTCAAAATAAATGATACTCGAGCTAGTTCAGGAACCGTGTAATTTGTTGTTTTAACGTGACTGATAGAAAGTAGGCATGCTTGTCAATTTAGCCTATATGATATTTAAGAGATCAAATTCATTCAATTTAGTATATGATTGCATTCTAATGCAAAATATACGGAAACAACCACAAAAACTCATCCGTTAATCACCAAGTGGGATTGGAATTTGATACAAGAAGCTAATAAGGTTAGGGGGTATTGTTAAGAACCAAAATTGCCTTTGTTGAAGATATTTTCTTCGCATGAGTTCTTTTTTTCCATATTAGAACATAAACTGCAGAATAGGCGTGACTGATGATGAAGCTTTCATAAATCAAACCACATGTCTCTTGGTTGGGCTCGATATTTATAATAGTTGACAAATTGTCGGCCGGTACTTGTTGATTATTTGTCAATGGTTCGGTTCGAACAAATTCATCCACGCTGAAATAAACTGTACTAGTTTTCCGACTAAAATTGTATCGCAAAGGATTAATTTGTACCATCTGAACAGAAGGTTACAAATTTGCAGTAGGGGAACAAAACTTTAGTTGTACTTTTGGGTTATCTACAGTTTTTCTTGTGTTTCTATTTGAATGAAATATTGCCTTATATGATATTCAGTATTATAATGTTTTATTTTACCCAATATTCGTGCTTGTTAAACAGTCCTGCTTTCAGCATTTGTGTGAATATTGATGATTTTTTGTCTTTATTTTTCCCCTGATGTTGGGTAGTTGGGTAAGGGTAGAGTCCGTTTGTGGCTGTGTGCCATAAGCCTGTTACGGAGGTTGTTCTTCTGGATAATTTTTTTTACCATCAAAATTGCGTGACTCTTTATAGTATTCTCCATTTGTCTCTTTTTTTTAATCTAAAACTTGGGCCATTGCTTTTTAGTGTTTTTCACATTCAGTGCTAGCATTAAAACCAATAAAATTGATTTTAATCCCTCTGAGAAATAGACTTTTTCCACATACTTAGGTGTTGTGTGTGCAATGACCGGCGTTGCCAACACGCTGAAATAAACTGTACCAGTTTTCCGACTGAAATTGTACCACAAGGGATTAATTTGTCCCGTCTGAACAGTAGGGTACAAATTTGCAGTAATAGAATAAATTTTTCGATATACTTGAACAGATATCCTGGTCAGTAAAGATCAAATAAGACCAAAAACACTGGGAAATTTGTATTGTACCAAAAATTTTCAATGTACTGACTTGTACCAGTTCCTCTAAATTGTACTAAAACAGTATAATTGCACTGTGCTGGCAACGCTGGCAATGACTACTGTTTTATGTTTTTAGGACATCTTGCTTTTAATTTCTCAATTTCCTTGGAATGATGCGTCATATGAAGATTTGATTGATAAACTGCCATTTTTTTATACTTCAACCATCCAGTCAGTGCCTTTGCTGGAGAGCCATTTAACTGCCAGTGTTTCTAGTAACGAAAGAGATATTGTATTTCGACGACATGTTAAATGTACAAATAAGGAGAATATTGAGAACAACCCCAAAAAAGCCAAAGTTTGCTGAATTTGAGTTAACCTGTTTTGCCCTTACCATGTTTAACCGTATAAAATCAAAACAATTTCGTTAAAAAAAAAAACAGTTTTAGGCCATTATAGTTGTTAAGTTTCAATGCCGCATGAAAATGATAGCAAAAGTGGGCTTTGTACAAGAACGCGTTAAGAAAGAACGCGTTATACTTTGTTTCTGTTTTTTCCTTTTTCTTGTTTCTTTTTTTGCTGTTCCTTTTTCGTTATTTGTTCTATCAAAAAACTGTCCCCAGCGGCGTCTTATTTCTAAGGATGGAAACTAAATTTAATACCTCAAAGGCACTGAAGATAATCATACTTATTCTGTTAATTTGCCTATGGAAAGGGGTCTAGCACCCAAACAATAACAGTCATTGTTTTTTTGTTTTTTTTCAATTTCAAGCAAATTGATTATCTGTAAAGATTATATGCTGTCCGTTTAACCTATGCAGAATGTGTTTACTGAAACTTATGCCAGCTTAAATGTTATGGTTATTGCCATAGTCTATATAATGATGGCTAACAGGGGCCCGAGTTGAGGGGAGGGGTGATCACCCCCCCCCCCCCCGGTATAAAAAATATAGTTTTTGGTATTTCATTGAAAATGCCCCCCCCCCGCCCCTAGATTAAAAACAAAACTTTGTGTTTTCATTAAAAAATGGGAAAATCTGTGTACCCCTCCAGGTTTTCATGATTTTGAAGCCCATGATGTGTTTAAGCCCAAAAAGTCAGTTCAGGGCTAAGGTTCAGTAGTGATTGCTTTCAATGCAATTTGCCTAGCATACAAAAGAAGTTATAAAAAAAAAACTTAATAGTTTATGTCAGCTGACTCACGATTCTTGTTTTTGTATGAATAATTTTATTCTAATTGTATCAAGTTTGTCCAATGCTCAGACTTGGTTGATTTGTTTAGTTTGTTCTGGTTATTTTTCGGTTATTATTTGCATTTAATTGTGTCCCTTAGGCAGGAATGAAACTATGATTTTATAAGAGATGTAGGGCGCAAGGAACGTAAAAATGGGAATATCTGCAATTAAAAAAATAGTAAATTTAATCGTGGGTTCATACCCTTTGGGGAGCCGGAGTCAAACCCTAAATGATTCCTTACGTGCGGCAGTGCTACTTTTTTACATCACCTTCCTCTGGTACACAATATTTTAGGGTTTTTGTGTGTATCTCTTGTTCGTGAACATGCTCCAGGCCCCAAATTTCCACATATTGCGTTTTTCAGGGAAACGATTTGATTTTGTGGAACGTGGGATATCTCTTCTTAAATCATTTGCAAGAAAATTTAGAATTTAATAATTCCATGAATGCAAGTCCAAAATATAAACTCTTTTATAGTTTACTAGAAACTGTACTAACCTTAGTAGATGTAGCTGGGTACATATTCAAATATTTGGTTTTTTAGTATTACTTTTATTTTCCTTAGTTTATGGGTCTTCTTCGTTCAATTCCTTTTCAAAAATTCTATATGTTATTCTTGCAAAGAAAAAATATTTATCGCGTTGGGATTTTCTGGAAAACATAGTATGTTTGAGTGTAAGATGCGAGTCTACGAATCATCTGCTTTCTTATATTAATACTCTTTTTATAATTCTCGGATTGTTTCATTGGGCTATTCAAATTTATTACCATTAAACGAGGTGCTGAAAGTTCTCCTAAAAGAAAAGTCAAGTAGTTTGCCGAAAGTAAAGTTTACACTACTTCTGTGTTTTGTATTTTTATTTTTAAAACATTTGGCTTTGAAAGGTATCAAGCAAAGGTATATAAGCAAAGATACGGTGAAGTAGATAAGCCTTATCTAGTTTACTTTGAGTAAAATAAAATACCATCTTTGAACTTGGCCTATAGGCTTAAAAAATACTGTCAAAAAACGAAATGAGACGAATCAAAAATGATATTTGAAATCGTTTATTTATTTAGTTTCAATAGTCTAGTTTAAACTTTATTTGACCTAATTTGTTTAGGTTTCTTAATCCAAAATTAAATATATACAGAACTTGAATTATAACTGGAAAAAATGACATTTTCTTAGGAATAATAATTATTCGTCAACCCTGTTCTTAATAGCACAACACCCGTAACAGTATTGCCATTTTGTATTATTTACTTCTTCTCTAAAGTCTAAAAATCTTGAGAAAAGGTTTTCAAAAAAATAAACGGGACCCTCTCAAACCATATTTATAATCCTGCCTTGACAAAATGGTAACTATTTTTTGTTTTGTAGAACGTTCTTTGTAGGAAGGAGGAAGTTGATCTCTGATTTAATTTATTTGTGTGAAGATGGTGTTTGATACTGCTTTTTAAGTATTGTTATTTTTTGCACTTTTTTGCAATTTAGTGTTTGAAAAAACACTTTTGGGGCCCGTAATACCACAGCCTTGCCTTTGCAATTGATACTTATCGAAAATGCTCATTACTTTTGGCATTAAGGTATTACTTTTATGTACAATCAAGTATTCCTTTACTGTACAACTATGTACACCACCCCCTCTGAAGAAGAGGGGGGGATCTATTATTAACAACTTGACCTATTATGGGCCTATTATTGCAAACTTGTCAACTAACTTTCTATTAGCTAGCCCATATATTGTCTATAATTTTCTTCTTCTTTTTCATTCTCTCTCTTTTTTATATAGCTTGAGCCCCCAAAATTTATGAAGGAACCACAATATTTACAATCACAGAAACCAACTGAAAGATAAAAGTGATTTTCGATTGCTCTTTTCTTTTCTTGTAAGAACACAAACCTGCAATCATCCGTTGAGTTCGTGCCTATTTTCAGTTATGTGTGTGTTTACAATATGTAGGAAGAAATGTTTTTGGCTGCCAAAGGCATGGTCTTACGGTTTTTTAGTACAACACTCTCGACTTAAGTTTCCTTAATATTACTGGTTATTTGTCATTTGGTAAATGCAAGAAGACGGTAAATTTGAATCTGTACTTTAGTGCCATAATATTTTGTGTGTTTATTATGTTAGGGTGTTTGTTTCTTTTTCCATATTCTTCCTCTCTATTTCTCTGTCGTTCCCATTTCTATTTTTTCTTCTTTTCTATCTAGTTCTATATCCCTTCTAATTCTAAGACCTGGGAAAGAAGAGTTACAGATACGATAATTTATTCCTTTTTTAATAGTATTATTATTTATTAAGTTCCTGTATTTAAGACATGTGATAAGCAATGGCGATGCAAATGAAAACTCAAGAAAATAATAAATGTTTACAGTCTATCCGTCTGAAACGGTCAGTGAAGTTTTAAATATAGTTGAAATATAGCATTTAGAAAACTAATGAAAGCTTAGAAATAGATGTCCCAATGTCGAAAGTTTTTTTCAAAAATGAATTCCTTTTATCTTCTTGGTGCACTCCTTGCCGTCGAGTTTGATGACTGGATACGATCCCTTGCTTGGATCCACTCGTTTTGCACCTACCTCTCTTCATCTTGCACCTTTTTTGCAGTGTATGCTACAATTTACCTTCTGGAACCTACCCCTAATAACTAGGCTCACATATCATTTTCCCGGCAAGATTCGTCCTTAATTTAGAAGAAATAATTTCACTGATTTTTTTTTTTACTTCGTACTAAAATTTTACTAATTAGCGTGCCATCTTGTCTTCGCAAGGAGGGTAGAATAAGAAAAAATTTTAGTCTAAAGAGATGTTCAGAGTCTGCGTGCATAGCTATCAACGAAATGAGTTATATCAGGGCTGAAAGCCGACCAAAAAGTGCCATATTGCACTTGTAATATACCTTCACTTCGGTAAAGCTCAGCCATTTCTTTTTGTAAAATCATTAAATAAATTGAATTCTCAAAGGACCCCTGTGAAACTGCACCATACCTCTTGTTTTTTCATCGTAGTTTCTTATAGCCTACCCGGTAGCGTATTTTAATTTTTCTCATTCCTACCTAGCTTTTCAAATAAATCATCGGGTAAATAAAATATATCAAGGAGCTCATGTACGATACATACCATGTCCTTTTCTTTTTTCTTTTTTTTCTCACAGGTCATCTGAAACCCCATATAATAAGCATCTCAAGGAACCCCTGCGCAATACATATCATACCTTTTTCACATTTGTTTACCGTAGTTCATCTGGTAAATGTTCGCTCACTCCTTTTCACGAAGTTTCTAGGGACCTCCCTGTGGAACCCTATTCTTCCGGTGAAACTGGTTGAGAACCCTATCGAAACTCTATTTCTCCAACTGGTGTTTTAATAGACAATTTGTTTTAATCTTGGACGGCTGATTCTGGGTTATCAATCAGGGTGACAGGGGGTGGAAATTGTCACACCGACCTAGAGATTGAAAAATATCTTTTTTGGCATATCATTGAGAAAAAATTACCTCCCCTCTATATTTTGAAAATATGTAGTTTTCTTTATTTCCATTAAAAATAAAAGAAAGTAAGGAGACTGTTTTACCCCTCTCCCCATCCCCTCCCCTCTGTCCTATATTTTCTTTGCGTTTTGTTGTATTTTTATCATTCCTTATTCGAAAAAAATGTGATTTTGTATATACTCTTAATTTTATATACCAGTTTTGCGATACTGTTGACGAAACATATATTCGAAGAAAAAATAAACATATTTGATTATACACATCGTTTTGATTATTGGTTCATAGACATGCTAGTTATTGTTAAAAATTAGTTGACCGTCATTGATTCCATCATCTGAACTTGATTTCAGTTTCTTAACTGAGGTAATTACGCTCTCAACTAGAAAGTAATTTGTGCCTGAGTCAGGAAGTCGGAAGAACCAAAGCAAGCAAGTTTGAATCTTTGCCCTGTACATTTTGAAAATATTTTTGGATAACAGTCAGTCCAAAGAGCATTGGTAACTTATACGACTGGAAATTGGCGCCAGTGTTGACGAAAAACAATCAACGCCATCTAGCGTTTGGCGACCCTTGACGTTGCTTCAAGTTTATAATCTTTTTCTGTCACGAACTAATATGAGACACTTATTGCTATATTAATGTTACCAATTGCACTAACTTCATTAATTATTCTTATTATTACACCGAAAAGATGCGCATTGTCGCCAGACACTAGATGGCGTTGATAGTGTTTTTGTCGACGCTAACGTCAGTTCTCACTCCTATAGTCTACCCATATTCTTTGCGCCAGACCACAAAGCTGGTGTAATATGACAGTTTGCATTTACCTGGATATTAAGTTCAGCTGAACTAGGCCTTTTCCCATATTATTCCTTATATCTATTAAATAAAAAAAACAAGTTTTTTAAACTGAAAGTAAGGAGCGACATTAAAACTTAAAACGAACAGAAATTATTCCGTATATGAAAGGGGCTGTCCCCTCCTCAACGCCTCGCTCTTTACGCTAAAGTTTTTTATTGTTTTAAAAAATAAAGTTGTGAGACAGAGTCAAACTTTAGCGTAAAGAGCGAGGCGTTGAGGAGGGGACAGCCCCTTTCATATACGGAATAATTTCTGTTCGTTTTAAGTTTTAATGTCGCTCCTTACTTTCAGTTTAAAAAACTTGTTTTTTTATTTAATTTCTGATCGTTTTTTAGTTAATGCAGCTTTTATTTGTATAAAAATTTTACTTTTCTTTTGCTAAATGGATGTCTTTACAAATTAACTTACGTAACTAACTTCTATATTCGTATATTTTTCTTCTAGCAAAAAATACAAAGTTGCAGATTTTTGCAGATATGAGCTTGAAACCTATTTAATATGGTTTTCTGTTACGCTGAATGTGACTGTGTGATTTTCATTAAAATTCTTTCACTTGTAAGGGATGTTTCCCCCCTCTTTAAAAAATTGAGTAAATTTTCTCAGGCTCGTAGCCTTTGATGAGTAATACTAAACTTAATAAAATTTATATATTTAGGATCAGCATTATAAACACATTCTTTTGATACATTTATTGACATCAAAATTTCGTTTTTAAAAGTTTCGATTACTATTGAGCCGTATCGCTTGTTTTTTTGTTGTTTTTTTATTACGTATATGTTATTACTTATATGAAGGGGTTCTCCCCTTAGTCATTACCACGCTCTTTACGTTAAAAGTTAAAAAAAATTTTGATTCAGAAACCCCTGAATCACAAAGGCCGTTTAATTAGAATAGATAGCTCTTTTGAAAGCACTAAAAAAAAAAACTGTAGCATAAAGAGCGAGGTACTGACTTGGGGGAGAACCCCTCACATACGTTATAATTTCTGTTCGTTTTAAGTTCTAATATTCCTTCTTACATTTCAGTTGAAAAAACTTGTTTTTTTTTATTTAATTTCTGATCGTTTCTTAAATAATGCTTGGAAATCCGGCGCCCCCTTCATAGAAATGTCCCTTACCCCAAAGAAACATCCTCCACTGAAATATTCTCCAGAGTAACCCCCTCCTCTAGCCCCCCCCCTCCAGAAAAAATCCTTCCTGAAAATGGTTGTATACTTCCCAATAACCAATAAATAATGCTGGCAAGTCCGGCGCCCCCTTCATGGCAATTTCCTTCCCCCATGAAAACTTCCTTCATGAACAGATCCTCCAACATAACCACCAACCCACCCATCCCTCCCACTACCAGAAAAAAAACCTCCTGAAAACTTCTGTATACTTCCCAATAACCAATACTATATGTTAACATTGGGTAAAGTTCATAACTTTTAGCCCTCCCTCTGGGAACTTCGGGGATTAAGTCATCCTAAAAGACATATTTATCATATTTTCGACCATGCTGAAAAAAATGGCTATCTCAAAATTTTGATCAGGTGACTTTGGGAACAAAATAAGCGTGGGAGGGGGCCTAGTTGCCCTCCATTTTTTTGGTCCATTAAAAAGGATACTATAAATTTTAACTTCAGTTCCAATGAACCCTCCCTAAATATTATAATACCACTTGGTCGATATGATCACCCCTGGGGGAAAGAACAACAAACAAACAAATAAACACGCATCCGTAATCTTTCTTCTGGCAAAAAATGCAAAAGTACACATTTTTTTAAATGGGAGTTTCAAATCTCCATAGGGGGGTTCTCTGATACGCTGAATATGATGGTGGGATTTTCAGTAGGGTTCTATAGCTTTTAGAGGGTCTTTCCCCTTTTTTTCGAAAATCAGCCAAATTTTCTCTGGCGCTTAACTTTTGATGGGTAGCACTAAACTTGATGAAAGTTATATATTTGAAATCAGCATTGCAATCTGATTCTTTTGATATATCTATTGGTATCAATAACCCGTTTTCTAGAGTTTCGGTTACCATTGAGCCGGGTCGCTCCTTACTTACAGTTCGTTACCACGAACTGTTTGATAGTGTCCTTAATCTAATCCTATTTGTTTAGTAGATTCTAAACATTTCCTTAGAGCTTGCTTGTTTTTTGTTTTATTTCGAACACGTTCCCAGATAATGTATGACTGTTAGCTGTCCATATTCATAGCTACAATTGTGACTTTGTTTTTCACTCTTTTCAGCTCAGGGTCACGCGGTCTTAGGGGTAGGAGCCTCATCAGAGTGGTGAAACTCACACGATTTGGTTGCAATTATACCTCAGATTGTTAATCCTTTTAGTATTACTAACACTCGGCTGCCACTTCGGGTATATGTAACGATCCAAGGTCTAAGGTTAAAGTTTAAATATGCAGTAGCCTATAAACACTTCTCCAATTTACCCAAACAAACCATTTAGGGGCTACCACTCCATATACAACTGTATTCTCTAATAGAAAAGCAAAGTGGTATTATAAAGTTATCAAGCTCTTGCCAATCTTTGTGGACTGGGGTGGACTAGTCGAGTGATCATTTTCTGAGAAGCTATTAAAGTTACGGAAAAACGAAAACAATAAGTTTTTGCAATTGTTCTATAACCAGGGAGACATTCAAGTAGGTTCAAAGTATGAACGAATTTGTACTTAATTACAGTCTTTATGTCTTCAATAATAATAAACTCAGAACACTTTTTGAGTCTACGTTGAAGGAGAGTCATCAAAATTGAGTATGCTTTGGGGAATCTGTGAAGCAAGGTCGTATTCTTCCATTGTAAATATTTAAAAGGGCATATCAAAAGGGTTTTGCCAACTCAGAGAAATAACGTGACGAAAATACAGATCTTACTTTTAATTTTAAAAGACAGGCTAATCCATCAGATGATATTCAAAAAGTAAATTTATCATAGAAATGAGATGGTTGACGCCGTGACGTCAAAAATTAGCACTATTTGCAGCCAAAAGATGCTGTTGTAGGCACACAATGTCGAACCTCATATTTCTTTGCTGGTGAGGACCTTATTCTTCGTACCATCAATATTAAAAGACAGCACTGAAACATTCTGACATTAATTTGTTCTGAGTGGTTTAATATTGACAATGACTTTTAATTTTGAGCAGGTGAGGCTAAATGAAATATGATCATCTCCACCGCTTGCATAATTGACAATTTGCACGATAATTCTCTATTAAAGATATAAGGGCCAGCACTTCACGCACATTTTGCAGCACCAGTGGAAAAGGACAATTGAATGAGGTCAGGGAATCTACAATGATTACAGCATCAAGGAATCTCTTTGAACTCATGGACGCTTTGAATTTTGTATCTAAATTTTTAACGCCAACTCTGAAGGCACTAACTCTTGATACTGAATAGGAGAATTTGAGTTTTAAAGCAATAAATTTCCCTAGCCTAGTAGCCACGGCGATACGATCGCAGTTCATTAAATATGCAGTTCTTTACGCAGAACTTACGCAGTTCCTTTGTAAGAAACTTGCAACAAGACAATAAAAACTGAGGTTTAACACTGGTTAAATAGGTATGTCACGTTGGTTCACTTGTGATCAATAAGAATGTAGAACATGTTTTTGGTTGATGAATTGTTTTTAGCCGGCTGATTATACGAGACCCTTCTAACGGTAATTAGCTGTCCTAATTGAATGTAATTGTGAAACAATTATTAAGCAGTTGAAATGAGACAGCTGCCATTTTTCAATACTGAGTAAAAAAAACAGTTTAACTAAATTTCAACAGTTAGATTGAGGCTATTAATTTTTTGTATGTGGTTTTTGCTTTGGTAATGCAATAAACACGTTTACTAAGTCAAATTATCTCTTAATTTGATACCAAACCTAATAGATGGAAAGAATAGAACAAAGTATGCTCCACAACTCGTCTGAATCAGCGCAGGAAATCTGTGCAATACTATTTATCATGGTCCCTGCTCTAGTTGCAACCTAGTTAAGACGAACTACAGCCCATAGTAAATGAAAATTTTAAACGTATTCTGGAAAAGAAAACTTGAGTGAGAAATTATTTCATTTAAATATGATTCAAGAATGATAACTGTTGCATAGGTTTATCTTGACAGTAAAAGTATGTTGCGAGGACAAATTTTCAAGAATTTTGAAAACAGAACTTGAAACGTCTTTAGAATGGTGGGGAACTAAAATGAAAAAAATGCACCATTGGCATCAAGACATGGCATTTTGTCGAAAAAATCCAAGACAGATAGTCCGAGTAATTGAGAGGCAAAAATGTTCAAATGACACTGGTAAATGGTGGGAGTAAGTATGGCTCTCTTATTGGACATATATAGAATTACCTGTTTTTCTTCTTGTTTTTGATGTTAATGATAGAGAGGCAGTGTGGTCTTCGTCACTATTCATTCTGTAAAAGTGAGTTGGAGAAGTATTATCGATGTTCCTAACAGTTCGGAATGTATTTATTAGGTCAGCTCTATCACGCCAGAACTAAAAACTTGGCAACCGTAATCTCTGCATTCTCTGGCGGTATGGTAGATGTCTCAGGCAAGGTATGAGTTTGGTAGCCCTACGTTTCACTTTCTCAACTCTCTCTCTTTCTCTCTCTTATTAAGGGGATACCACACTGATGAGCAATACTCAAGTATTGGATGTACAGTGAATACATAAAGTGGAACAAAATTTAAATTTAGATAATGTACGCTTTAGACGTAATAATTGGTAATTTGTCCTATGGGTGATCTCTAGTACATGTTTATTATATTTGAGACTCAAGTCGAAGCAAACCCCAAGGTCTCGAATATACTCGACGCTTGAAATTGATTTACCATTAACAAAGTAATGATAACGTTGAGGGAATCTACGCGAATAGTGCACAGCATTGCACTTAGTTTCGTTAATGAACATAGTTCGCCGTACACCACCGGTGCAGAGCATCCAAATCCTCTTGAAGTAAGGAAATCTCATGTTCATTCATGACTGACCTATAAACTTTCACATCATCCGCGAACATTTTTAAGGTCAAATTTTTAACAACACGCGGCAAATCATTGATAATAACACAGAAGAATACTGGCCAAAGACAACTGCCTTTCGGATATCCGCTTGTGACAGACATATGTGATGACAAAGCATCGAATTTTTAAGGTTGAATTTTTGACAACACGCGGCAAATCATGGATACATGATTTGTTTTTTTTTTTTTCCAGGGATGATCATATTGAGCCAATGGTCCTAGAATATTGTGAGAAGGTTCACTCGAACAAAAATTAAAATTCTAGCACCCTTTTTAAGCGAGCAAAATATTGGAGGGCAACTAGCCCCTCTCCCACGCCCCTTTTTTACCCAATATTGTCTGAGGAAAATTTTTAGAAATGACCATTTTTCTCAACATAGTTGAGAGGTCAAAGAATATGCCTTTGAAAATAACGTGACCCCCCACAGCGCCTTGGGATAGATCTTTAAATAATGAAATGTGCCCTTTGTTTACGTATAGTATTTGTTACTAGTAAGTATACGGACTTATTTTATGGAGGGGGGGCTTTGATCTTGGCGTGGGTTTCCATGGGGAGAATTTGGGAATGTGAGCGGGGGGAATTTTTCGTGGAAGGTGAGCAAATATTTCGGGATTATTTAAAAAACAATCAGAAATTAGATAAAAAACAAGTTTTTCAACTGAAAAAAAGGGAAAAATATTAAAATTCCAAACAAACAAAAAATGTTTCATATATGAAGGGGTTGTCCCCTTCTTTAATGCCTTGCTGTTTGCACTAAAGTTTTAGTGTTTGCTCCAATTTCGTAAGGGCAAATCTTGATACACAAGGGCCGTTTAATTAAAATAGGAGTCTTCTTTTGAAGCGCTAAAAGCTTTAGCGTGAAGAGTATAAAGGTCTAAATTGGGTCAAAGCTCGGCAAATTATTGTTGTAGAATTTTGGGAAAATGTCACTGTTTATTCCAAATTCTCAAAATTTTCAATGGGAAAAATTTCAGAATAAATAATAAAATTTTTAACAAACATGTGAAAAATTGGGAGAGAAGTTTGAGACTTTGGAATAAACAGTAAAATTTCCCAAAATACTACAACAACAATTTGCCAAGCTTTGACCCGATTTAGACCTTCATACAAGGAAAATTTGCCGAGTTTTGACCCGATTTAGACCTTCATAGAACAGCAAGGAATTGAGGAGGGGGGCAACCTTTTGATATGCGGAATAATTTCAGTTTGTTTTGAGTTTTAATAATGCTTCTTACTTTCAGTTGAAAAAACATATTTTTTTATGTAATAGCCGGAAGGTATGATGCACAATGTGAATAAGTAAAAAAAAAATATTTGAAGGCTGTAGTTGTTTCGGCCTGTACGAAAAGAATCCAAAGAATACGGAAGAAAAATTAGTTCAATGATTTCAGTATTTTTGGCAATTAATTGGAAGCTAATGGTAAATTTGTATACATTCTCCTGAAAGAAGTATTAGGTTAGCCTCCATAAAATTCTGAAAACGAGACTAGGCTACTTAAAGTAGCCTAGGCTATTTTAAAACATACTAGGCCCAATATCATTCTTTAAGGTGCATCAATAAAATTGGGCAAATTTGGACAAGTTTCTATTACTGATCTTCTAACTAGGTGAACATGGGGTAAAAAACCAGTAGGTTATCCAATTGAGTAAAATTAGGCTATGTTAAAATAAAACCCTCACAT
This sequence comes from Artemia sp. Qi Xiang Cuo, assembly GCF_049724085.1. Classification (NCBI taxonomy): domain Eukaryota; kingdom Metazoa; phylum Arthropoda; class Branchiopoda; order Anostraca; family Artemiidae; genus Artemia; species Artemia sp. Qi Xiang Cuo. The sequence goes on from NW_028300688.1 coordinate 58,133, forward strand.
CTTGTTACCAAAGAGGAATTGAGAAGGATTGGGTATATTAATTAATAGCTAAAAGTCTAAACTTTGCATCAATATGGTTATTAGCCTATTCAGATTATTTAAGATCAACCCCTTGAAACTAGCCTAGGGTAAAAGACCAGTATCCGGTTGAGCAACATTATGTAAAACTAAAACCCTCACGTCTTGTTACTAAAGAGGAATTGAGAAGAATTGTGCATATCAATGAATAGCTATGAATCTAAGCTATGCATCGATATAGTTATTGCTAAAATTATTCTAGATTAAACGCTTGAAATTATTAGTTTATTGACTTACCTCCAAGAACCTCTTTTCGGAAATACCAATTATCCTATTTTGATGTATATATCCTTTCAGTGTTTCAGGTTTTTATACATATTAACAGAAAGCTGATTGTCTGATGATTCTAAAAATATAACTTTTATTTCTGTATATTGGCTCTATAAATCACAAATATTATATATAATTTTTCCTTTTCAATTGCTTGTCAAAGCAGACCACATTTCGAATTTATGACGACAAATTCCTCCCACTGGGTTGAATCAAGAAGGTGGTTATCTCTTTCCAGCCCCTGAGCGGGTGGCTGACTTAAGACCGCCCTAAAGACAAAAAAATTGTCTACCTGTTTTGTAACTGTAATTAGTACACTGTAATTGTGTACACTGTAACTGTAATTAGTAGTGGCCAGATTGGCTTATTTTACGCCAAACTGGCTTATTTTGTTTTCGACTGGCGTGAATGTTTTTGGAACTGGCTTGTGGCTTAAAACTTGGCTTTTTAAAAGTTGATCGTGCTTATTTCTTTGCGTGAGTTATTTTGTAGGGAAGAATTTATATTTATGGTAATTCATCAGATTTTCGAACGAACGAATGCTCACGAAAGGTTAAAATAGTTTTTTAAATCTATGATCAAAATTCAAATCTAATAGCTGCCACGCTGTGAAGTTTTCAAATCCTTATAGACACTTGGCTTCGTAACAACAGCCTAAACAGCATTAGCCATTAATTCCTGGGGTTGAACTACAGCTGAAGGTCCAGTATATTAGCTGTTACTTATTAATATGGAATAGCGCCAGGAATCAAACTCATAACAGACATGTCTGTAACATCTACAGATCTTGTTTAACTGTTTAGTTCATGTGAGTCGTCATATACACTCTAGCTATTTTATGTGGATTGTATCTCTTTACAAACAGATTTGGTACACAGTCTAGCTGTCTGTGTCCACACCACGATGTTGGGGGTACTGCCTCCAAGATCTAGGGTACCTCCAGGCCCGTTTTCAATTTTTGTCTTGACCTAGTCTTAGAAAATACATTTATTTTTATTTGTGGTTTTCTTTGCATTATTTCAGTTTAAATATGCTCAAAGCAAGAAGCAAATTGGTCATGGTTTGTCTCAGAATACATGCAAAAGTGAAAATCGTTATGGGGCAGATGAGGATATTAATTGTTTTATGTACTACCATCAACATAATGCACTACTTCACCCCTGCAGTAGTACACCAAAGGATCTGTTACACCTAACAATTTGAGTGCTACACCCCACAATCAGTACTACATTAAACATGTCATAGGTCCTACTACGCTATCGATGGAGTAGGTCCTGCTCTGCTAGATATGGAGTAGTACCCTTTGTTAGATGTAGGTATCAAATTCTGAGGTACAGATCCTGTGGTATACTACTACAGTGGTGAAAGAGTACATTATATATTGATGATTGTACATAAAACAATTAATCCCTAACTGGTATGGGGGGGGTACCCACGGCATTGAGGGGTGTACCTCAAGGCATTGGCGACCATCAAAGTGGGTACATGCCACAGAAAAATAGTTGGTGTATATGACTGGTGTGCACCCCCATTTTTAGCAGTGATGAGGATCAGCTGGTGACAGGAGCAGGATAAGTAGACGAGTGACCCTTGCTTTGATGTCTGATTTCTTTGTTACTGTTGGTGTAGCCTAGGCCTAGAGTATAGCCTAGGGACAATGCAATTTAAGGTAATAATAATTTACTGGCCAATTTTTAATTCATAAAGACAAAACAGTTATTTATATTTGAGGTTTTCTTTGCATCACTTCAGTTTAAGTATGCTCAAAGGACGAATCAAACTGGTCATGGGTTTTCTCAGACTGTATGTAAACGTGAATATCATTCTGGGGCAGTTAGGGATATTAATTGTTTTATGAACTACCATCAACATAATGTACTACTTTACCCCTACCGTAGTACACCACAGGATCTGTACCTTAGAATTTGAGTACTACACCCCACAATCAGTACTATATTAAACATGGCATAGGTCCTACTACGCTATATATGGAGTAGGTCCTGCTTCGCTCTATATGGAGTAGTACACTTGGTTAGTTGTATGTATCAAATTCTGAGGTACAGATCCTGTGTTATATTACTACCGTTGTGAAGGAGTACATAATATGTTGATGGTTGTACATAAAACAATTAATCCCTCCCTGGTCTGGGGAGGGGGGGTACCCAAGGCAGGGGCTACCAGCAAATTAGGTATATACCACAGAAAAATAACTGGTGTACATGACTGGTTTGCACCCCCATTTTTAGCGGTGATGAGCATCAGCTTGTGACATAAGCAAACCTGAAGCAATCAATCTTGTTTCAGGCTCACTTTTATTCAGTTTTCCCAATGTATTAGCCTATAGTTAAATACTAGATAAATTAGTTATAGGCTAATAGCTAATATGTAATAAAGTACCATATAATACTAATGAAAATATCAGAAAGATATATATGAATACAGGAGCCTGAGCCTTTGTAATTGCCACTGCCCATATTTAATTTTTGCTTTAATTTCTCTGACTCATATCAGTACTTAAACCTTGTATAAACATAGTTGTTGGGAATGAATAGATAGTTGAGGGTCTGCTCTGCCAAATGATATTTGTTTGCATCCCTTTATCTGTTTAGAGCCCCTGTTTAATAGTTCTTGATATCTCCGTACTGAAAGATTTTTCTAGAACTGTCAATATAGCCATTTTACAACCTTTATTCCGTGGAAGTATATGAGAAAACTCAACATTGAGGCTGTTTTCCATTGCTCGATCTTTCTGAGCTCAGGTCACCCTATTTCACAATTTTAATTTCATTTGTTTGTGCAACCTTTGGGCTAAGCTCAGCTCAGAAAGTACTCGTCAATTGGTTTTGTGAGAGGTGTTGGCTGAGATTGTGCTCGCACAAATTTGACCCAGGGCTGAGTTTTGTCTGAAATTAAACTTCTGAAATAAAAAATTAAACTTCTTTAAGTCAGTCTTCCAATGTAAATCTATACCCCAGCCGTGTTGCAAGATGTTTAAAAAATCATCTTTTAGTAATTAGAAGTCGTCAGACTAGGCGGGATATATTATTCAAATATTGTTACAAGTACAAGCTTAGCTTGGACATTATTGTCAATTTTTACTCCGAGATGAACTTACAGATTCAGTTTATTTTTCTATACTCTTTTCAGATTGAATGTCACTCACCCCAAGTTAAAATAAAAATGAAACGTTTAACGGGATATGATGGAAACGGGCAGAAAAAAAGTTCATATTTTTTTCAGCACCTGAAATCAGCACCTGGACTTAGTATAGGGACGAGAGATAGCAGTGCAATCACCAAATACAGACGAGTTGTTCCATCAAAAGTTAAAATAGTGGCAAATTTGTGTAATGATTCATCAGCCCAAGATTGGATAGCACCTGATGAGTCAGATGGCAGTGACTCTGAGACTGACAGCATGGACAGTGATAGCAGTGCCACCAGCCACTACAGGCAAAGCCGAGCTGTTCTACCACAAGTCTAAGACAGTGGCAGAGCTGTGAAAAGACTCAAAATTAGTCCAATAACTGGTGGATCCAGACGTAGCGGGCTCTACCTCCGAAGTGGTGAACAGTCACTCAGATGCTGGCAGTCCGACACCAAAACTAGTCCCAGAAAGGGTAGTTAAAACCTCTCTTTTTAAACTTGGTGTACCTCAAGCATCTACTGCCAAGCACATTGTTACCTCAGTCTCTACTAAAGTACTGAACCCGGTCCTAGTCCCTGAAAGGGTGGTTCAAACCTCTTTTTCTAAGCTTTACATACCTCAAGTATCTACTTTCAAGCAGATTGTTACCTGAGCCAACCAGGTGGCTACCTCAAGGTCTACTAACGTAGCTAAGCCTGCCCTGTCCAAAATTACTAGTTATATACAGAACCCTAACAAAAAGACTGAAACAAACTATCGAAATTGTGTTGAAAGTGAAACAGGAGAAATGGTGTCCAGAAGCCAAAATGAAGGACGCAGCAAGTAACCTGAAGAAGAAAGAAATGATACACCAAGAGCCAGTATGATATAAGTTATGAAAAAGAGCTATGAAAGACTATATCAGTCTGTGTGGGACAAAGATACGAAATTCCAAGTCTGGCTTCAGCGTGTTCAAATTGATGACACAAAAGCATCGTGTAAAATCTGCAACGGTACATAGATTAGGGCTCTCAAACATGATCTGGAGCAGCATATGAAATCGAAAAACCATGAGAAGAAGGCAGCAAGTCTCAACATACATAAACCAGTCGCAGAATGCGGTGAGTACTTATCTTTTGAGCATGGCTTAACAATGGGGGGGTCGCTACGTTCTTGTCATCAAGCCACCTACCAGAAAGAGTGGTCGTTGTAGCATTTCTCTGAAACTTCGTCAAGGAGGCACATGTTTGCCTCTATAAAGAGGCGACCCACCACACTGTTAAGCGATTACTGGTCCTAGAGGTCGGAGAGAGGCAGTAGCGATCGCATTTTGTAGCACAAGCTCCAACTAAGAAACGTGCAAAATTTTACCCCCCTCCGACTGTATCTTCATGTGTAAAAGTGGGCCGGAAGTTTCGACCCTCCGACCACAGCCCCCCTAGAACGATGTCCGATTGGGCTGAAATTTATAGGTTAATTTTTTCTCGGGCTCGGGAGCTTTTCTTCGAAATTTCAGATCAATCCGATCACTCCTTCCCTGTTTTCCAAAAAACAAATCGAGCCACTTAAAGGTCATTTCTCTTTTTTTTTATTAGCCACACCTACAGGCCATAGTTGGCACCGAATCCGGGTGACTGAGGACTCATTCGAAGCGGACATTGAACGGTTAGGGCCGTTTGATATTTTAAGACCGAAAAAATTATCCCCCGAATTTACACTTACGAAAAACCTCATTTTCCCATAAGAGCCGATGTTAAATTTTCCCACCACAGCCCCCCTTTAGCGCTGTCCGATCGGACTAAAATTTAGAGGATGAGCTTCCCTGGGGCCTGGAAACTTATCCTCGAAATTTCCGCTCAATCTGATCACTCCTTCCCTGTTTTACAAAAACCAAATATCAAGATTTGTCGGTATTTGCTTGCGCCAAAAATACATTACACAGAATAAAAATAATGTAACGCGTTTCTTTCGTGCAGTGTTCACTACTCCTGACTGTCAGGCGAAAGACCCGGTGTTGAGTCCCCGTCAGAGAATTTTTTTTACATATTGAATTTAAAGTTTAAAAAAGAAACTCTGTTTCTTTTTTAAATAAGTAATATTATATCCTGCGGCAAACCAGGCTTATAACTTCTAAAAATTTACAGAGCAAACAGGGGGGATAAATATAATTACATTCCAGAAGTTGTGGGGGGTGGCACCCCCCACCAATGAAAAAATGAACCGCTAATCTCACCCGTATGAAATAACTCAAAAGTCAAAAAAATTAAAAAAAAAATAATAAAATATTTTAAAAAAAATACGTTTTATGAAGAGCTAAAGAGGCTGAGTCAAAAGTTCAAACCTTAAAACGTACAGGGATTAGGAGATGCAGTTGGGGGGCTGCCGCCTCCCAAACTCCCCTCTTTCGCAGCCTTTAAATAAAAAAAAGATAAGTTTCTTAAACTGAAAGTAAGGAGCGACATTAAAACTTAAAACGAACAAAAATTATTCCGTATATGAAAGGGGCTGTGCCCTCCTCAACGCCTCGCTCTTTACGCTAATGTTTTTATTGTTTAAAAAAAGAGTTGTGAGAAAGTCAACATTTAGCGTAAAGAGCGAGGCGTTGAGGAGGGTACAGCCCCTTTCATATACGGAATAATTTCTGTTCGTTTTAAGTTTTAATGTCGCTCCTTACTTTCAGTTTAAAAAACTTTTTTTTATTTAAAGGCTGCGAAAGTGGGGGGTTTGGGAGGCGGCAGCCCCCCAACTGTATCTCCTAATCCCTGTACGTTTTAAGGTTCAAACTTTTGACTCAGCCGTTTTAACTCTTTAGAAAACGTAGTTTTTTTTCAAATAATATTACTAAGGCCCACTGTCCAGTGTGTGTGTCGATGATAAGACTTAACCCCATCTTGATTTCTGTGTGTATTTTAGAGAGGCCCTCAAATACGTCATTCAACCAAGAGTATCTACCATTAGGTCTCAACAGAATTTGATAACGATTAATAGCCAGTGGCCCGTTATTTTGCGTATGGGGGACCCAATCGGAGTTCGGGGACCAGTCATTAAAATCAACCAAGGAAGCACACTTGTGCTTCTGTAAAGAGGCATACCACAACAGTGTTAATCGATCTTTGGTCCCAAAGTTGTGGGGTGGGCTGCGTTTTGTAGGTCATGTCCTAACCAAGGAACCTGCAGCATTTAATCCCCCAGTGAAATTTAATTCATTGGGAAAATCTGGCCGAACTGTTTTCTGCGCGCCCCCCAACCAAATCCCCTTTCAGAGTAACGTTATGAAACATAGCCGAAATAAACGGTTATGAAACAGAGCCGAAAGAATCACGAATAATTTATGCTAATTTTCAAGGAGTCACGTGAACAAACTTGGTGTCGTGGAAAGCGGAACTGGTCTTAGCTGCTCATGTAGCCTTTCATTGGTCAATGAGAAAAATCCACCATCTTTCTACCATCCTGAAAAACTTATGTTCTGGGCTTATTTGTGAATCGGTGAGGCTAAAGAAAACGGTATGTTCCGCTCTCATTAAGAATGTGCTTGGATCTGAAACCCTGAAAGAGATAGTGGCTGACATTGGAGATGGTAAGTACTCTCTAATGCTGGATGAGTCAACTGATGTCTCTACAATGAAGTTCATGTGTATGTGCATTCGATATTACAGACCGAAGTATAAAAAGATAGTGTATAATGAGTTAGGAATGTTTGAAGTAAAATCAACTATAGCTATTATACTCCACGCAGAACTCACAAAATTTCTTGCAGAGTGCAAAGTACCTCTCAAAAACCTGATTGGTATTGGTACTGATGGGGCAAATAACATGTGTGGTGCAAATCACTCTCTATTTACATTGCTGAAAGCAGATGGGTTACCCCACTTTCAGGTTTTCAAATGTACGTTTCCGAGGTGGTGGAAGAGTTGCCGAGCAACCTAGAATTTATTCTCTCGGAAACGTACAAGTGGTTTAGCGTAAGCCCGTTGCGAAGGGAAGCGTACGGCCAGATATATAGACTGATAAATCCTGGAAATTCGCCCCTTAAAATTGTGGCCCCTTCAAGTTCACGCTGGTTGTCGCGATACACCGCAGTGTGTAGAGTAGATGAGCAATACCTCGAACTGACAACACATTTCCGCATCACCAAGGAAAAAGAGCGGTGCTATACTGCAAAAACTTTACACGAAATGTACAGTGATAAGCGCAACCGTCTATACATTGTCTTTCTGAAACCGCTATTGGCCGACTTTCAGAGGGTGAACATACTATTTCAACATTTGAATACAGACTAATTTCGTCTGTTTCAAGAGCTGAAAGATTTGGTCATGTGCATCCTGCGCAGGATCCTTCGACCGTCTGCAGTGTCCCTTAACGTCAACCTTGAGTTTCTAATTTACAACCTTCCTGGCGACCACGGAGACTTTGGGCATTTGTTTCTATCTGAACTCAGCGAAGCTGATCTTCCAAGCGAGAAGAAAGAGGAAATAAAGCTTCGCTGTCATGGCTTTCTCAAGACGGCTGTAAGGTCAGTTCTGAAACGTTTACCTCTTGCCATTGATTCCCTTCTGAAATTGAGAATTCTCTCGCCGACAATATATTTATCTCAGACTAGACCCAGATTCGCCGACCTACCTCTTAGTGTGATTCCAGTGACAGAATTTGGAGACATGGAAAACCAGTGGAGACGCCTGCTCGAGGTTGACTGGAATGAACATTGTGGCGGAGAACTTCCAACAGACTCCTCTGAGTTCTGGGTCCACGTGCTTCAGTTTCGCGACCCTATTGGAGAGCCAGTCTTTCAGCATTTGGCAAAGTGGGCATTGTCGTTGCTGAGTTTGCCTATCAGCAACGCAGTCGTTGAGAGAGCGTTTTCTATGATGTACAGTGTAAATTCAAATCTTAGGAATAGAAATCTTTTAACAAAACTAAACGCAATTTTGATTTTTCGACTGTGGATGTCTGTCAGTGGCCACTGCTGTTCGTCATTCGTACCATCGGCCAAAATGACTTCATTCAACAGTTCCATATATTTGAAAAATTGAGCTGAAAATGCGTCTGACAGTGGACGATGTGGCAGAGCTGATGCGCCTGACGCTGACATGGAAGAAGATGAACTCAGTGACATCTTAGAGGCATTTGGTCAATCTTAAAGGGCTATGAAAGACGGATATTCTTAATCACCAAAAATTCCACCCTGGAGCATTTTTTTTTCCAATCTACCACTTTTTCTTAGTTTTCCCGTCCTAAAGCGCCTTAAAAGGTACGCACACACTCAACGACTGGCAGCCAGAGTTCGGACAGCTATCTTGCGCTAAGGGCCAATATAATTATGATAAGTTCTAAATTTTTGAAATCTATGAGTGAGTTGGCTCTCACAGCACAGCAACAAAATTGAATTGTTTGCTTGTCTTACGTAAAAGTATCGACATTCATGACGCGTGTCATTCCCAGTCTGGCCCACGATGCTTCCCATCCATGTTTAAAGTGGTGGAATGTTCGGACTTCGTTAAAATGTGGCTCATCAAACAGGAAACTGGAGATCCGTCCCAGCAAGAACAAATAAAGACTAAGAACCTTCGTCTCCCTATCTCGATACTACAACCATGCGGAGTCAAATAAAATACCGCTAATACCTGGCAAATTTGAGTGGAGATGGAGCTGGTATGGAACATTACAATTCGTTACCTCAACAACTAGCTCTTCGTAGTACAGCCCCAGAGAAGAAAAATTGAGTGAGAACAAGTGAAAGTGTTTGATTACACTTATCATACACGCCTGGAGGCCTGCTACGGTCTTATCCTCGCAAATGCGCGGCGGCAATGAGGGAAAGTATATGGCCGTCAACTCAGTGCTCAGCCAGTTCTCAAATTGGCTCCACCTCCGCTCAGATTTTACGGGTTATCCAATAGTCAGTTCATGGACCAAAGACGGAGATTCTACTCAGTCTTATTTGTTCTTGGTCCCAGGGACGTATTGTGGTTCGTGATAGCCAATTATGACCCTGGAATGGACTTGTGATAAAGACAAAACTACGATTGTGTTCCTTGTATACCTTTCGTAGCCCTTTAAGGGCGTTTTAGCATCGCATTTAGCATTGGGAAAAGGATTTTATTCCAAAGCTTTGACTTTACGCAAAGTGATTTCCATAATTTTATGAATCTATATGTGATAATATCCAATGATCTGATTTTCGTTTGTGTATCTATGTGATAATAAACCAATGAAATAATGATCTTTTTTGTTTTTGTCTGCGGGCTACGGTCGTTATTAGTTAATGCAACATTATTTCCAACCAAAACATAAGGGCTGGGACACAATTTTAAGAATTTGTTCTGGCAATAACTCTACTGCGCCAAAAAGAACCACTGACTGAATCGAAATGTTGACATTAAAACGCATTGGGTCACAGAGTATCATTACAGTAATCGGAGGTCCGACTCAGTGAAATTATGGGATACAGAAATTGTGGCGCACACACGCACAGTGCTCGAACTAACACAGAAGAAATCGAACCGGTGGGCGTCCTCGTCAATAATTTTTCCCGAACTGTTGGACAAGAAAGTAAGCACGGTCGAGCATTTTCTGAATATAGCGCGCGGGAATTTCTGTAAAGTCTCTAGAGTTCCACATGGGGTAGCGGTTTATCGCAATTCTACTAAATGCAGCCTCAAAATAATCTCTACACTGGAACTGAACTTCCTCAAGCCAGGGAAAGAATTGAAAAGTGGATAATGCCAGTAGGATCAAAGGACCTGAATAGTGGTGAGTATTTCTGTAAGACGGCCGTCAAAACTTGGACACCTTTAACAGTAAAGTTAAATTTTGGACAAAAAATTGTCTGGCTTATTTTTGGCTTGTTTTTCAAAGGTTGGGCTTACTTTTTTGTTCACGATCTGGCCACACTGGCTACAGCCAGTACAGGACATGTTTCTTAAAGATGATAGTCAAATTGAACTTATTAGCAATAATAAAGAAAATGACAGAACAATGTATTTATCAATACTCAAGGGGAGTAGGGCTATCTTTTTGTTTTCCAGTGAAAATAGTTTTAAAAATGCATTTTTTAATGGAAAAGTTTTTTTCTGTACAAATGTAGAAAAGAGGGCGAAAATTTTTTTTTAGCATAACCACAAGCAGCCCTTTAGGGGAAGGATAGGGCTGCCCCATCTAGAAATCAAAAATACTTTTTAGAATATTTTTATTGAAAATACAAATTATCCATCTGAAAAAAAATGAAAAAACAACAAATTAGCTTTACAATGGATATATAAAAACTGACCCGCCCCCCTCCTTTTTTTACATTTTAGTAAAGTGAAAAATGAGCCATATAGTACCATGAAGGTAAAAGTTAAGTGTTGGGTGATTTTTGATTAAATGATATATTGATATTTCTGACAAGTTTTTGCTCAGATTAACTTTAGGGTTTGGTAAAATTTAATCACAAAATTTGCAATTAAGGAGTATTTTGCATCTTTTTTTAAAAATTTTGAATAAAATAAAAAGACTTCCATTACAAGAATGAACATAAGCCTACATAAATCCTAATTTGGAATTACTTGGGCTTAGGATGAAGAAAAACAAGCTACTGACTATTTTTGACTATTCAAACCAGGAAAATGTCAATATTTTCTCGTTAGAATTGGTTCAGCCTGTCAGTGATTTAATAAAATAAATCATTTTGTTTTCAACTAGAAGCAAGGAGCAACATTAAAACTTAAAAGAGCATAAATTTTACCATATATAAGGGGAAAACCCCTCCTCAATACCTTGCTCTTCATGTCAAAGTTTCTTTTTGTATTTTGAAAAATCTCCTTGGTCTAATTAAACGCCTCTTGTGTTTCAGGAGTTGTTTTTAAATAATTGGTACAAAAAGTTAAAATTAGCGTAAAGAGTAAGGTATTGAGGAGAGGGATCCACCCTCGTATATGGGATAATTTCTGTTTGTTTTAAGGTTAATCTACTTAAATTCTTAACATTGAAGACACAGACCAGGCGAATTTGAAACGCCCATTTACAACCCGCTCACTAATAGATTCACCCCTTAGGGTGATTTCTTCCTTGATTGTATTATGAGTTTGTTGACTAAATGCTTGATCGGGAGATATTGCGAGTAAGCGGTATGACTCTAAGTGGCCCACAAAGAAGGCACACGCCCCTGGGAATTTTTGGAGGGGGGGGGGAGCTTTAGTTATTAGCACGATTTTGCACGGCCTCTTTTGAACCCATCACTGTAGCAACAAAAGAACAGGCATTGCACCGATCTATTACCCATGGTCACTAACGTGACTATTCCGTTCTCCCCCCTAGGAGCCAAGATATAGCCCTAAGTTATGTACAAATTTAGTGATGTTCGTTTTCAAAACACATTTTTTGCCCTATGAAGCCAAAGATGAAGAGAAAAGCGCCAAAAAATCATGCCAGCCAACAAAGGAAGTAACAGTTTTGTACAGAAATTAAATAAAAAACAAGTTTTTTCAATTGAAAATAAAGAGTAGCATTAAAACTTAAATCGAATAGAAATTATTGCGTATATGATGGGGGTTGCTACTCCTTAAAACCTCGCTCTTCACGCTAGTTTTTTAAGAACTTAAAAAAAAAGCTTCTTATTGTTCTAATTAAACGAACAGTGTTTCGGGAGCCGTTGCAAAAGAATTGGGACATAATTCAAGCTTTAGTGTAAGGAGTGAGGTGCTGAGGAGGAGTAGTCCTCCTCATATGCTTAATAATTTCTGTACTTTTTAAGTTTTAACGTTGCTAATTACATTCAGTTGAAAAAAACTTGTTTTTTGTTTAATTTCTGATCGTTTTTTAAGTAATGCCAGGAATTCTGGCAACATCTCCGCGGATAAATCCCTCTTGCTCACAGATTTATTCTCTAGATAATTCAATCCTGGTGAAAATTTACCTCGGACAAGTACCCTTAACATCTCCACGCGTAAAATTGAGTCGACAATAAGAAAGCAATAACTAAGAAGAATTTTCGTATAGGAATTCTGGCAAATTCCCTAGTTTAAAATTTCCCCTGAAAAATTTACCGCATGGAAACTACCCTCCCCATGGAGAATCCCACCCGCCGGCCCCCCCCCCCTGAAAAATGTATGCAAACTTCCCAATGACAAATACTATACGTGAATAATGGGCAAATTTGTTAACGTAAAGACGTTGTCCCATGGTCTGTGGGGGGCCCAGACATCTCCAAAGGCATAGTTATTTGGTCTTTCATAAGGGGCGTTGTGTTGGATTTGCAAGGGGGGCAGGTGACCCCCCAATAAATTGAAAAAAGCTATTATATCGCCTAAGCTCCTTGACTCTCTGGATGCGGAACTTGTTTGCCCCCTTAATAAAAACGCTGGATCTACGTCCTTGCCTTTTTACTAAATTGAAGAAAAAGGCTATCTTAAAATTCTGTTTGGACCGTTTTTCGATAAAAGGGGCGTGTAAGGGGACCTATTTACCCTCCAATTTTTTTGGTTACTTAAAAAGGGCACGAACTTTTAATTTCCGTTTTAATGAGCCCTACTAAGATCTTCTAAAACTAATGAGTCGATACGATCCCCCTCGGGTAAGACTAAACTTAATAAAACCTACATATTTAAAATAAGCATAAAAATTCAACTTCTGATGTATGTGCTGGTATCAAAACTCTGTGTCTTAGAGTTTTGGGTACTATTGAGCCGGGTCGCTCCTTACTTAAAGTTCGTTACCACGAACTGTTTGACTAGGGCTATATCGAACCATATTTGGGAGGGATCTGGGATACGGTATTATCACGGTAGCAGTCATTGCATATGGGAATAGTTTTGAATGCGAATCTATGGGTCCCATGTTTTTGCTAGTATAATGTCTAGTCCAGAAAGCAATAATTCCAGAAAGTAGATCAAAACAATGATAAATTGTAGGACTAATTTCTAATTTCTAAGTTCTATTATGCACCCCCACCATCATATGTAGATTTAGTCAAATCAGGTTGGTGATTTAACTTTTTTAGTGAAAAGGATGTGTGCATGAATATTTCTCAGGTAAGGCTCTAAAATAAAATACAAAAATATAATAATTTGCATAAGAAAAAGGCAGAAATTTCCGGAATATAAAGGATATCAGGCCTCGAGTTGATTAGGATTTCAGCTTCCAGGTCCCGAGATCACTTGCATCCGTACAGGTTTTGTAAAGTGCATGGGAATACAAACATGACTAAACTTAACTGAATCGTCTTTACGAAAAGAAAAACAATTCTGGAAAGTAAAAAAAAGAAAGACATAAAAAATAAGATTATTTCTGTTACACAGATTGAGACTAATTTTTGGCTGTGTCAATTCATGAACCCCAAAATTTTTTCAGTCTCAAATAGTCTGGAAACTTACAGTGTTTGTGAAACAGGTTCAACTAGACCCTAATAAAGACATAGCCTTTTAGAAGTTTGGTTGTATCAATATTAAGCGCCTAAAACTGCCCAAATAACCTTTCCCAGTTGCCTTAAACTTACAGGGCATATAGACCGGACCAATGGAGGCCCCCTTTAATCAGTATATAAAGATAAAGAAAGTATTAATAAAA
>NW_028300688.1:72648-94306 GCF_049724085.1 Artemia sp. Qi Xiang Cuo
TTGATGGACTTTGTTTTAAGGAGCAAAGGAAAGGCAATGGGAAACCACGGAATCAAATGGGGAGGAAAAACTCTCCTGGACTTGGATTATGTTGATGATTTAAGCATCCTAGATGAAAGTGTGGGCAAAATAAATGAAGTTTTATTGGTTTTGCGAGTTCAGGGTGCTAGAATTGGTTTGAAAATTAATGTTAGGAAGACTAAATCACTAAGGCTAGGAATAAGTGAAGATGAAAATGTGACGTTGGGTAATGAAAAGATTGATCAGTTGGGCAGCTTCACTTACCTTGGTAGTATTATTAGTAAAGATGGTGGGAGCAGTGTAGATGTTAAATATAGAATAGCCAAGACTCAGGGTGTTTTTTCACAGTTAAAAAAAATCTGGAAGAATAGGAAGATAAGTCTGCAAACCAAGATTAGAAAATTAGAAGCTACAGTGATGACAGTGGTCAAATATGGCTCTGAAGCATGGACGCTCCGAAAAGCGGATTAAAATTTGCTAGATGTTTTCCTGAGAAATTGCTTAAGGATTGCCCTGGGTACCCGGCTGGCTGACCGTATTTCAAACAATAGGCTATACGAAAAATGTGGTTCAATACCGCTCTCTAGGGCTATAATGAAAGAAAGGTTGAGGTGGCTAGGGCACGTTGTGCGGATGAAGGATGACAGATTGCCGAAGATTGTTCTTTTCGGCCAACCGTCTAGGGCTAAACGGAAAGCAGGTCGTCCCCGTCTGGGATGGGAGGACGTCATAAACAAAGATTTAAAGGAAATGGGAACTTCGTGGGCGGGTGTAAAAATTGAGGCTTTGAATAGATTGGGGTGGAGGAGGAGCGTGCGTAGCTGTGTTGGCCTCAGGCAGCTTGGTGCTGCGGTGAGTTCTTAGTAGTAGTAGTAGTATTCATGGAATGTATTAGGGAAGTTTCCTCCCACCCACCACCCACCTAGTAGTAGTAGTAGTAGCATTTTTGAATTTATGTTAATTTATCCAGATCGAGTTTTTTTCTATAGTATATACATTCAACTCGATCTGAAATATGGTAGTGTCCATGTGCGAGTACCTTCACACCATCCTCACGTACATAGACCTTGTCCGATATGGCCGACATGACATTTTTCTCTACTCTAACTCTGTAGTTATTAAATTGTAGAGAACTCATTGCCATGACTTTCGCTATTGGTACTAAACTATTTTCCAGACAGTTTATATAGACACTCATGTCGAAATTATTTTTACCTAGTGTGCAGACGCACCCTTGCATACTTGTTTGATATCCTTATTGTGTGTTTCCACACAGCATACCTTTGGACCGGGGAACACTCCATTGGGTATTAAATCGCTCCCCGTCTCCGACTTTAACATCATCAACTGATTTGGGGTCTGGCGTTTCACCAACTCTGGATAGAGGGACTCATCTCAATTTGTAAAATCCATCCGAGAGCTAATCTATGTACCATTTTCCAAATCTTCATAAATTTTTAGTTTTAACTTTTAATATGAGTGAATCAGTGTCTCCATTATACAGTTGAACTTCTCCCACCCTTGGCCATTACAGCTTACACACATTGTAAAAGAATGACAGCAACAGTTTCTTGGAAATCTCTAGTATTGAACTGACACCTGCTACATTTTTATTTAGAACAACCTTTCTTTTCTTTTTGTGTAGATGAACCATATTAGAGTCCATGACAGTGAATGTTGTGAAGTTGGGGTCGGCAACGATTCGAGCACATTCTTTCGGGCTGGTTACAACGTCATAACGAGTCCTGTTACGTATTCTTTCACACATTTCCCTGAAGGCTGAATTTAACTAATTTCTTTTTCAACATTGCTTTTTGCCTGTGAAAGTTTACTGACAAACGTGTCAATAAACGTTTTCAAATAGGGTTTCTGACCGAATTGCAGGGCTCTGTGTATCTTTGTGACCCTGAAACCATTGGCTACTTCTTCCCAGTTGGATCAGTTTTCATGACGCGGTCCCCGTAAAAAAACATACCCTCCCCTCATAGATCTTTCTACAAACAAGTGTTGATCCACATCGGTGATCAGACCTATTTCTTCTCGACTGGTTTTTAGAATTAAATCCAACGCCAGGTGAGAAGTGGAAAAATAATAACCTATATCCAACCCAAATTCCAAATAGATTTTATCAGTGTTCTTACAGACTATGTCCAAAAGACTTAATACATCACTTGCCAAATGCATTTTTCAATAATCCCATCCATTTTTACACCCCCTTGGCCCAAACCCTCTTGGCAATTTCATAGTCGGCGGTGGTGCATTGCCTGTCAGTAAGTGAATTATAAAATGCTTCAATGGGCAGAATTTTCTCCTCACTTATCCTCCAGCTGGAGTTGTAGTAATCGTATGCATATATGCCTTTACAAGTTAATAAATCATACATCTCATCATCTTGAAAGTGTTATTTAAGGAGGGGGAAACTATCGAAAATGTCACTTTTTTGTACTTGAATCAATTGGCTAAGGGATTTGGGAAAGAAACTATAAGAGTCTAAAAAATCGATTTTATTCCAGCAAGTATGTCCGTCCATTATCCATTGTTTTCCATTTGAATTCTAAGAGCAACAACTTCTCAGATGATTTGGGTATAATATTATAGGAAAAAGTTATCTATCCATGCGCCATCTACAACTCCGCCTTCGTGCATACGTGCCAATGCAGCTAAAATAAATTTCAAGTCATAATTGGAATTGTGAATAAAAACCGGTATAAAGTACACTTGACTTACGTTTACATTGCACGATTGATGGGCCACTCCATGAAAGTTACTCCCACTTAAGTCCCAAGAAATTTTTTCTTGGGACTTTCGGAATATCAGAAAAATTTCTACGACGTTGCGTGAAATCAGAGTTTCAAGAACCGAGTACATCAATTGTGAAACCTGATCAATGGAGAAAAAATAAAAATTCCAAACGGGTCACAGCAGAACAACTTGGATTTATTCATGATCACATCAAGTCTTTTCCCGCGGTCGAGAGTCACTATTGTCGCAAGAGCACAAAAAAACTATTTGGATGCGAATCTTTCATTGCGGAAAATGTATGATCTGTATAAGGAAAAATGTAAGGAAGAGAAGAAAGTAGCCTTTGCATTAGAAAATTACCGTCTTCAGTTCAAGAAATTCAACCTTGGGTTTCACAGGCCTAAAAAAGACCAGTGTGGACTTTGTCTTAGGTATAACCAGCTCGCAGACAAATCAGAAAAAGATGTGAAGCAGTATTAAGAACACCAGGAAAGAAAGGCCAAAGCGCGAGCTTTGAAAAACGAAATCGTTCGGAAGATTAAAGAAGAAGAGGAGGGCTTTGAAAAGGCTACGTTCATTAATTTTGATCTTCAACGCGTTCTCGAAACCCCGAAAGGGCCAGGTGGTCCTATATTCTACAAGCAAAAGCTTGCTTGTTATAACTTAACCCTATACAATATGAATAGCCACGCCAGATTTTGTAATATCTGGTGTGAAACAGATGGACAAAGAGGAGCAAAAGAGGTTGCATCGATAGTGTTTGGTGCTGTTTCGAATGACAAAGATCATTCTGACTTCTACTTTGTGTCTGACTCTTGCGGAGGACAGGATCGAAATCAATTTTTTTCTGGAATGTGCTTATGGGCAGTCCGCACCTTACATCATGTCCGATCGATTACTCACGTCTATCTGGAAAAGGGGCACACAGAACAAGAGGGGGATAGTATGCATAGTGCCATTGAACGAGCTTCCAGGCATACCTCTATAAATGCTCCAGTTGAATGGAAAAACATTTGCATTTTAGCGAGGCGGAATAATCCGTATACTGTGAGAACACTCGATTATTCCTTCTTCAAGGACTTCAAGAAGCTGACTGGCCAGGTCGTAAAGAACGTTAAGGTGAACACTTGTGGAGAAAAAGTTAAGTGGCTTGATATCAAAGTTCTCCGTTACACAGTGGACGATGCGGCTAAAATATTCTATAGCTACGATTACAGCGGGGAATACAAGGCAATTGATGTTGACAAGGTAAAAAGATCAGTTGGACAGAGTGGGACAATGTTAAGCTTGATGCCAGCTTACGAGAAAAAGTTGCCAATAAGTGATACAAAATTTAAAGACTTGCTTTCACTGTGCGAACAACGTCTAATCCATGCAGACTTCCATGCATTCTACCGAAACCTTCCCCATGGCAAAGCCGTGAAGGATGTCCTAAAAGACAGTGATATTGACGACGAAAGTGACAACGGAGAGTAATGTGAATTTGTGCCTTCCTTTGATAATTTAATTGAAGCTTTATTGTACTGTTTTTTTAATATTTGAAGCAAAATTACACAAACTTATTAAAAAATCACTTGGTCGTAACTAAAGGAAAGGTTTTAGAATGACCAGAACCAAAGGGCGTATCTGGTTTTTCTAGTGTTCTAAGAACTTTTGAGAGTTTTACTGTTCACCAATCGATTTCTCGTAGTGAAGAACCAATAAATACATTGCGACTACGTCATTAGAAAAAAATCTCTTCTGAAAAACAGCTTCACAAACCTTGTTTTTGCTCTCCTGTAAAATTTGTAAAATGTTAGATACGCCCTTTGGTTTTGGGCATGACGATATGTTTCTAAGGAAAATAGGATTATTAATCCACTGAAATCAGAGGTGGTTTTAGGGGGGACAGAGGGGGCACTTGTCGTGTGTGAAGATATTCTAAGGGTGCGAAATTTCAAATAAACAATCTAACGGTTCAATCACTTCGTAATTTCTGATATTTTATTTTTAGTAAAATATAGTAGCGGGTATATTCGGCAGTAATAGTTAGTAAATTGAATCTGAAATTTTCATTTCCCCCATACCTTCATCACCATTCCTTGAAAATATAAATAAGTAGACCAAAATTAATTAATTTATATGTTTTTTTGACATTTTGTATTCAAATTTTGTAAATGAATGAAAACAATGAAAGTAAATAGATCGAATCTAGTTTATTTTAACGTTATTTGTTACATTTTGTATTCAAGTTTTGTAAATAGATGAAAACTTTCTTAATAGATGAATTTTTTTTTCTAAATTGGGATTGAGAATTTTTGGGAGACATGGGGGGCGCTTATCAAGACTTTGCCCCGGGCGCAAGAGAGGCCAGGACTCTCATTGATTAAAACATAGGATTCAGTATTAAAGCAACCCCTTAATTAGCTGAATCGATACTAATAATTCTCGCTAATTTTAACTCCTGAGCGCAGTTTTCATTTTCCGACTCAGTAGACTGTCATATTGGGGTTTGACCCGATCACAGTGCTCTCGTGGATGCTTTAAATCGTTGCGAGTTATTTAAGTTGGGGAGGGATCAGCCCTCATCCTCCAAATAATGCTGGAGATTGTTCTAGCCTCAGGCTTTTGGGTTTTGAAATACACGATCTATCAATCTATTTGAACAGATAAATCTGTAAATTAAATGTATACTATTTATTTAATTATTAAAGTAACTTACATCGAAAAATTGTTCATCTCCAGTTTGTCTCTCCATAATAATAATAATTACGTTGTTCAGTCTGAAGTTTTCTTTCTGAAGTTATGTTAGCGGGAAGTGTATTTTTTTTCCCCCTATTGTTTGATAAAGGAGACATTACGAGATTCCTCTCTTCTCCTTTGTATAAAATTTATGTATATGTTTTTGTTAAATAAAGTCAAGTCAAGTCAACAAAGAATTTTCCTAACTGATACAGATAGAAGCAATGTAACCTATATTTATACGCTCGAATTGAAAGAAAATATATTAAAAATAGAATTTCTGTCATATTATCAATCAATCAATCATTCAATTTTATACAATCAATAAACTCAACAAAATACACTTCAATATAAACTCCCCCGTAAGGCTCTATGGCCAGGAAAAAAACGGGAGAAACAAAAATGAAACAAATGCTTAAAAAACAAAAACATTTTCAGCATCATACATTCACACCTTTAAGAGACTCAACACAATAGAAATCATAAGATACAATGATCAACACAAAAAAAAACTTGATTACTAGCTAGAAAATCCCTAACATAATTTTTGAACATACCAAACGAGTGGCAGCTTCGTGCAAACACAGGGACCGTGTTCCAAATCCTGTTGCAAGTTGCCAGAGGGTTGAAATCAGACCTCACTGATGGAATTTCAAGAATCTGTAAATTGCTGGAAGTGCGGAGATGATAAGTCGATTGATCAGAAACAAAATATATATTACTACATAGAGCAGCAGGAAGACGGCCGTGCAACAGTAAAAAGTTGAAAGAATAACAAGAAAGAAAATAGAGAGACTTCAAGTCAAGCAAGGGTTTAAGTGAAGATCGGTTAGTTTCCTTAATAAGAGTCCTTGCTTTATCATAAAGTTTTGAAAGTGGTATCAGAGATGAGGGAAAAGTCGACATCCAAATAACAACAATATGAAAATAAGACTGAACTAGGCTGTAGAACAAGATTCTAAGAATCGACCCTGGAAATATATGTTTAAGCTTTCTAAGGATTCCAAGACTCCTGGAGATTTTCATTTTAATAAGGTCAATATGATGCTTGAAGGAAAGATTTTCGTCAAGCAAGATGCCTAGGAATAGAATGTAACCATCCCTAGTGTACTTAAAGAACCTATTGATACATGTATTTCATTTAAGTCAGGGCAAGCCTTTGAAACTCTGGAGAAAATGAGAAAAATGACTTCCCGACATTTAAGGCAAGATAATTTACATCAAACCATTGGATAACTCTTTCAAAAACGACATTTATCTTTGAGCGAAGATCAGACTCAGTTCTACCAGCTGTGCCAAGAGTACTGTCATCAGCAAAAGCAATAAGTGCATCCGGTAAGGACGAACTCCTGTCACAATTAGTGACGGATGCTGGTTGACAAAGACGACAGCAAATGGTAGGTTTTAAGTTTTGAACCGCATTAATAAGGTCACTGACGTAGATTAAAAAGAGCATTGGGCCCAATGACGGGTGCGTGTAGAATTCCGAACTCTAGCCTTGAAGGTTTAGGAAATTATAGATCAACTTAGGAAACTTAAACAGAGGAATATCATACAGACCGAGAAAAAACATCCCCTTCTTTACCAATATGGAATCGTTTCCAAGAAGAATCTTGTTTTTTAAGGAGTTAAATACTTTTCGTACATAAAGAAAAAGAGCAGCAGGTATCAGACCAGAGTCAAGAACTGAATGTAAATAGTTCAAAAGAGTTGCGCATGCATGCTCAGTTGAGTTCTTCGCCCTAAAACCAAACTGAAAATCCTTAGTCTTCCTTTATCGTCATAGGCTATTTTTAGATCTAGTTCAGTATCTATAGGGTGCTGTTCTGACTATAGTCCAGTTGTCTTCCAAATTTGGATGTAAGCGTCAAAGGGTCTCCACTACTGCTGTTTGTCATTGAATAAAACATAGGGTATTACTCTACTAAATGAGTTTTCGTAGTCAGATTGAGCGTATCAGAGATTCCTACTGTAGAAGTTTCAAGCTCCCATCTGCGAAAATGTGGAATTTTGTATTTTTTGCCAGAAGAAAGATCACGGATACGTGTTTATTTGTTTTTTGTCCTTTTTTTGCTGTTGTTTTTCCCCAGGGATGATCGTATCGATCCAGTGGTCCTAGAATACCGTGGGAGGGCTCATTGGAACGGAAATTGAAAGTTCTAGTGCCCTTCTTAAGTGATAAAAAAATCGGAGGGCAACTAAGCCCCCTCCCACGCTCATTTTTTCCAAAGTCACCCGATCAAAATTTTGAGATAGCCATTTTGTTCAGCATGGTCGAAAATATGATAACTATGTCTTTTAGGATGACTCAATCCCCCAAAGTCCCCGGGGGGAGGGCTAAAAGTTATGAACTTCACCCAATGTTAACATATAGTATTGGTTATTGGAAAGTATACAGACGTTTTCAGGGGTGATTTTTTCTGGTAGTGGGGGGGTCGGGGTTTATATGGGAGGATCTTTCCATGGGGGAAGGGAGAATGCTATGAAGGGGCGTCGGATTTCCCAGCAGTATTTTGAAAAAAGATAAGAAATTAAATAATAAAAAAACAAGTTTTTTAACTGAAAGTAAGGGGCAATATCAAAACTTAAAACGAACAGAAATTATTACGTATATGATTGAGTCCTTCCCCTAGTCAATACCTCGATCTTTAAGCCAAAGCTTGTTTTAGTACTTTCATAAGAGCTATTTATTGTAATTAACGGCCTTTGTGATTAAGGGGTCATTTTTATAGGTTTGGAACAAAATTTGAACTTTAGCGTAAAGAGCGACGTATTGACTAGGGGGTGAACCCCCTTAATATACGTATTAAAAATATAGAAATATAGAAATTCGTTATATATAATTCGTAAGTTACGTATATTTATTACTAATAAATACGTTCGTAAATAAAATTAAACAACTTTCGAGAAAGCCATTTAGCCAAATAAAAGTAAAATTAATATGCAAATTTTGTTTTAATTATTCATACACGGTGAGCCAAAATGTAAACCTGCATTGATTCAAAAACGTTCAAAAGTTAAATTAAAAAAAACAATTTTTTTTAACTGAAAGTAAGGAGCGACGTTAAAAGTTAAAACGAACAGAAATTATTCCGTATATGAAAGGGGCTGTTCCCTCCTCAACGTCTCGCTCTTTACGCTAAAATTTGACTTTCTCACAACTATATTTTTTAAACAATAAAAAACTTTAGCGCAAAGAGCGAGGCGTTGAGGAGGGGACTGCCCCTTTCATATACGGAATAATTTCTGTTCGTTTTAAATTTTAACGTCGCTCCTTACTTTCAGTTAAAGAAAATATTTTTTTTTTTTTTTAATATCTGAAATATATGATCCCTGGGTGAGACTTATAATTTCATCATTAAGCTTATTCTTGAAGATAGTCCAATTCGCTTTAGTGTTAATATATTTAGGGGTATGTGAGTGAGTTTTAGCAGGTTCATTTGTTGAAGAAACCATGTCAAATCGGTCTGTGCAAAGGTTATCAATTTTCTTTATAAAAATTTTATTCAAAGTATTTAGTGACACAATTTGAAGGTCAATTGTGGAAGCTTTACCACTTTTGGGGGTCAAAATATGTATTTAAATTTGGAGGGCTAGTAATTGCTAATTGAGATCATATCTAATTCAGTATTTCAATAAACTTACCAACTATATTTGCTGGCTTATCCCCCCTCCCCCACAAAAGGCTATGGGCATTGGAATCTCCATAAATAATTATATTTTTTAGCATATTTGAATTGCTTAGATAACTGATGAAATCCATAGCATCTGTAGTTTGGCCATTGGGGTTATAGAAGCTTATTATGTAAGTTCTGGTGTTATTCAGCCATACATTAATTCCAGTTGTACCAACATCATTTAAAAAATCAGGAAATTTAATTCCACAACATTTGATATTATTATTTATTATTAAAGCTTCACCACAGTAGTAACCCTCAAAGGACTTTAAAAAATAACTTCACACTGACGACCTAATGCATATAGCGTTAAGTAGTTTTTCAATTACTGGGGTTACAAGGGGTCCTTTTACCTTAGGTCTAAGTCATATAGAACTTTGAAATATCATATAGACGTTGCTTGGAGGTCTATACTTTGCGTACGTGCCCGTACAAACTGGTTTTTCTGGTAGTCCTATTCTACAGATCATTACACCTTTGCCAAGAGGAACGAGTATAACTTGATTGGTGATTAGGATTTTCATTACAGGAATAGTTTTCTTTAAAATTCATATTAGTAAGATAATTTAATTCAACGAGAATAGTTTATTTGCAAGGATATTAGTGAAAAAAAAATGAGTGGTGCATTTACACTATTGGAGATTAATGATGGAACCGACAGCAGCAACAGCAGCGATATACGAGTACCTAATGTAGCTGTGGAAATAACCGCTGGCTGTAGACTATGTCTTGAATGTGACATTATGTATGCGAGATACGTTATATCATTAAATAAATTTAAGCAGGAGGAGCAGCTGTGTTTTGCTGGAAAAGTGAATATTATCCATATAAATAAACTTCGGTCAGCATTAGATTTCCTATCGAAATATATTGATGAGAACAAAATGTATCAGTGAATATTACTATTGTAATTATGTTCAATAAAACTGTTTCTAAATCAGTGGTATTTTTTTTTCTATAGTAGACATGAATATATTTACTATAGTAGAAAAAAGAAATTCTGTTTAGTCTGAAGTTGGCCGTGAGAGAGATAGGACTAAAAAATGGATAGATTCGAGAATGATCGAATCATTAGGAATCTAGTTCCTATGGACAAACGTTTGATTCTAGATGATGATTTTCTAGATTTGTCTATTCAAAAGAAGATATTTTCTCGAGGAATGCTTGTCGATATAATGAAAACTGATTCTCCATCATTAGACTATTGTATGAAACTTCTACATCGTGGTCCAAATGCATTTACACAATTTATTTATATATTGATCACGACGCTGCAAAATGATCTTGTGGATATGCTTTTCAACGTTAGTTTTTAGAAATTTATTTCTTTTTTTTTCACAGTAAATAAGGTGCTATATTATTATTTAATCCTCTCTCTCTCTCATACAATTATTTGTGCTGTTGATAGATAATTTCAAATTTGTTTGTTAGAGAGACAGAAATAGACAAAATTGTCAAAAAATTTACGGTATTTATTTAAAAAAAAGGCCGTTGGTCATCATGTGAGAATTTCACAATGATTGAGGAGTATGATGAAAAGTATAGATTATGCAACCCGTGTAAATTACACAGAGGATATGATATACAAATAAAAGGTTGTAATTCCTGTCTTGAAGAGGTGTGCGACTCTCACCGTCGAGGCAACTTATGCTCCAACTGTCAGTATGATAAATGCAAGCAGTGGTAGAGTACACATCCTGGTCTGATTGGAAAGAATCTGAACCGTGATGTTGTTGTATTGCTAGGAAATTGGTATCGTCATTGTTTTAGACTTTTCGGGGAGGAGGAACCGGGTCAACAATTCAACTGTCGGAACAACAAAAAAATATAGTTTCTACGTCATCGTTGTGAAGACACTGTGTGCTATGATTATCAGACCACTGATTTTTAGTTGTCAGTGACGAGATATGATTCGACACTTGTGGACACTGTTTGTGAAATTGCTTCAAATAGGCACATTGAAAAATGTGAATTCTATAGAATGAATGAGAATAGTATCATTGACTATACAAAGAGATATGACAAGAGTGAAGTCACACTCTACTGTAGAAAATGTGACCCTGACATTGCACTACATCAGGATCAGTACACTGTGAATTCGGATAATCTACCTGCACTAGTTGTTGTCGACAAATACCTAGTAGTGGATAAAATCTAAAGAGTAGAAAAGTCGTTTTGATCATTTATATAATTTTTTTGTATTAATAAAAAATTTAAAAAACATCTTTATAACATTTTATTATTAGGGCACTAAAATAGAAATTAAATACAATTGTAAATATATTCTCCACTAGAAAGTCGTTCAATTGAGATAAGTCAGCGTAGATGTCGAGACACTACTTGTAGTTGTAGCCATGACAGCTGAACAAGAAAAAGAGTAGTGCATGACAGCCGCGAGTCTTAGTCGCTAAATCCTGTACTCTTCGTTGATTTTGAATAATGGTTTTCCCACTGCTTTCAATAAAGTTGCTGATGTATGGTGCGTAGAATTTATACGATAGGCCAAGATCATATAATATCATACCCAAATCATCGGAGAAGCTACTGCTTCTAGAATTCATGTGGAAAACAGTTGAATAGGGTAACACGTGCCTGAATAAAATCCGTTTTTTAGACTCTTTCAGCTTCTTCCCCAAATCTTTAAGTCAATTGATTCAGGTGCAGAAAAGTGACAATTTTGATAGCTTCCCCCTCCTCAAACAGCACGTTCCCGATGGTGAAATGTATGATTTATTAACATTTAAGGGTATATATCCATATGATTATTACAACTCTGGCTAGAGGCTAGATGAGGTACCACTACCGCCTATAGAAGCTTTTCACAAATCTCTTACTGAGAGTGAGTGAACCACTAGAGACTACAAATTTGATAATACGGGTTTGGGCAAAGGGCAGATGTAAAAATGGGTGGGATTATTTTAAACTTTACTTGGCCAGTGACGTACTCACTCTTCTGGATATTGTTTTCAAAAATAAAGATAAAATTTATGGTGAATTGGGTTTGATTTAGGTTATTATTTTGCCACTTATTTTTTGTTTATGGAACTGATACTTAAAATCAGCAAATAGGAAATAGGCCTGATTGTCGAAATGTATAAGCAAATTTTTTTTCAGCTATCAAGGAGGGGTGGTTATATTTGTCATTGGGATCGCATCATGAAAACTGATGCGAGTGGACAGCACACTGATGAAAAGTCAGACGCAGTTTTTTGGATATGAATTCTTTCCCATCGCCAATTTTTCACTACTGTTTGCCGTGTGGCAATTATAAATGGCTTAAAAATTCCTGTGCTTAGAATTTCCCCGACATTGCCAGTTTTCAGGAGAATTGGGCACAGGGATGGTTTTTGAAATTGACGGTGAAATACCCATGGAAATCCATGACTCGGTAAAAGACTTTGTTTTTCCGTGCATAAATAGACCAGTGGGTAGGGACTCTCTGAGTCCCTACAATTTATCTTTAGTAGAGGACGTGAGTCCGCCCTGGGTACCTTCAAAACTAAAACTAATTGCCGATTTTAGCCCGAAACAGAATATCCCTGTTCATCACGTGATTTTGAAGTGGATCGTGTACAATGATTTCAAGGTAACAAATATTCAGAGAGCCCTCCAATTTGATCAAATGCCCGACATGAAAACGTTTATTGACACCTTTGTCAGTAAGCGTTCACAAGCGAAAACGAAGTCTATAAACTCATTTTGAACTCAGCTTTCGGTAAAATGTGCGAGAGCGTACGACACAGAAGTCGATGTGACATTGTAACCAACCCCAAAGATTGTGCTCGAATATAGTAGCCATACTTGACACTGACATCAACATTTTCAGCATTGAATAGATTAAATGAGGAACTGATTGATGGATATGATTCCTTGTGGGGTATATAAGTCATTTTAAGAGAAGAACTCCGGCTTTGATCTCACACGATTTTTGTGTTTCTTCTTCTTCTGTTTTTTATTGTAATTTGTTGTTCTAGTCATCACAGTCATTGTTGATGTCATTTGCTTAATGACTGGCTTGAGACTTATGAGTGAATGAAGTGAACTAAGACTATTCAAAAACTACCCTGGTGTTATGTAATTTAATTCTTAACCAAAGAATCTTGAGGAAGATCTAATATTGTAATTACCACTCTGAAATGCTTTCGAGACCACCAGTCCTGTCGTGTTGAGGCAGCAAAATTTGATGCAGTGGGTACAAGATTTCTTTTGGCCAGGGGTAGTGCAGAACGAAATAGCATATCAAACCAGCTAACTAGACCAACTCCATACAGAGTAGTACTACAATTTTAGTAGTCCAATCCAGTGAATTTTTTATGTGGACTCAGAGAACCAAAAGAACAGTCATTATCATGACAAACAAATTGAGTTCTTCTATTTTTCATTTTTTAGGTTATTATACCTTCGCTGTCGTTTAAAAATTGTCGAAAAGTGCAATTAATACCAGACAATCCGTTCTTAATTTCTTTTGGATAAACAAATTAAGTTCTTATTTTTAAATTAAAGAGCTACAGAAATGAGGTTTTTAAATATATATAATGAAGATGCGTTATATTGTAGTGGTTAAAGTTTTCTAGAGTGTTTGTTCGGTACATAACTCGAAGGAGTGGAATATTTTAATTATCATACAAATATCTTTCAACAAATTAAGCGTAGAGAAATATAAAAGTGGTGTCGGTGAAGAAGATAGATACACAGTCTTAATATAATACTTGGTCAACACCATTGCAATTTTCTTTCTTAACAATATTGTTTTTTAAACAAAGAAACTCACATAAAGTTTCATTGAGGACAATTCTTTCATTCTCAAACGGATTAGAGACATGAATTTTCATTTGTTCCGTCAAGTAATTCAAAGTTAAATCTCCTTTTTTTCGAGTTTTAATTTTTTTGTTGATGAATCTACACAGCTCATGCATGGTAGTGTAGTCCCTGAAGGTTCTATTAGAACTATTATCTTTAGTAGAATCAATAGGTTAAAGTTCACACTCATAGCCGAATTCAAACAGTTTTATCTTCATCTATTGTTTACGACAGTTTCTATGGATGTCATGGGTATTTTTGAGAATGCAGTTGACAATAGCCACTTAATACACACCGTGAAAGTTGAGCGCGGAGGAGAGTTTTGTCCAGAAATAACATGTCGTTTCAAGTCAGTGTAGAGATGATCAGACATGTTTGACATGAAAGTTACATAGAAATCATTTGACATTGTCAATATCTTCAACACCAATCCAAGAATCAAAATCCGAGTCTTATCCTAGCAATAGAACAAGTAACATTTTCTAAACCTCACGAGTATATCTCTTTAATATATTTTCAATTTGATATATTTCGATAGCATTTTTAACTTTCTGTAATTAAATGTCATAAAGCCCGCCAAAAATCTCCTCATATTTGTTATCACTCAAACGGTAAGTTATAGGTGTAGTGTCTAGGATTTTTGTCACTTTAAACATTACAGTTGACCATCAGTAATTCCCCTTTTCAAAAACATTATTAGTTATATTAATTCGGACCGCATAACAAACATTTAATTTATTCTTCATTTTCTTGACAGCCGACTATTAATTGGACTAATGTTTAAGAGAGGTGTCAATTGTATCTTGATCCGGATGATAAACTTCAGTTGGTGGAGAGTTGTACAATGATCGATGAGGTCGTTGATTTGAATCAACATGATTTTATCAAGATCACGAATAAAAGCCGGTATATTTTTCAATGTAAAATATCTTGAAATTAAAAGTCAAATAGTTCTTATCAATCGTTCAGCCAATGCAGTCTTTATAGGACTGTGGATGTGATAGAGTAGTGAATTATATTTCGCTAGTATTTTTTATACATCGATATCAAAAAATTAACTACCACAGTCAGTTTGGATTTTTTTATATGACTCCAGCTCGAGACTACTTTAAATGGCCTGAGCAACTTCAACACCTCTCTGTGATCGCACTTGACTTCCATATTCATAAAAATTATAAACCACGAGTGAAAGTAGACAGTAATTTTACGGTTTTGTGTGATACCATTGACCTTCATTTAGAGTCAGGGGATCTGCTTGTATTATATAGAATGGGTCCACGGTTTTAGTTTTCGAGATTGGGTGGTACGAAGTATATGATTTCTATGAAGAATGTAACTTGATTCATTTTGTAGATTGTCTAGTACATTTTGAGTGGGATCACCAGCGACTTAGGACAGAATGGTTGGGGAACTTAAACTCCCCGCCTAAACACTACAGTCATAAGTACCATTCAAAAATACGACCCGAGGGTCCGTAAAATCTGTGAGTAATTTAAACGTAAAGGTGTTAGACGTCTTATTGGTGGTGGTGATGATGATGGGCTGAGGATAAGTAGACGTTTTCGATAGCTATTCTGTGTTAGATTATTGTAAGCACTTTAGATTTTTTATTAGTATAAAATATAATTTTTAATGGTTTCAATGTTGTTGTTGATTATGTTGTCTAGGAGACGGGGTCCTCCATTTTTTTTATAATTTGTATAGTGAAAATATTTCTTTTTTGTACGTTGAATTTCTTTAGAAATTTTTATATGTTAGTATAAAATTATAATAGTCCTCTAATATTTTTAACCATATCACATATTAAATAAATTGTATTATATCTTTTGCCATGACTTATGATACTCGAAATGGTGCTCTCAACTTTACTGTGATCAAGTTCCAAGAGATAGGCCATGATTCATGTTATGTTGTCAACAAAATTTGGGGGCCTTATTTGTACAAATTTAATAAAACACGAAAACATTTCCACGTTATTCAATTTTTGTCCAGCAACGGAACCAGAATTCCGTGGAGATGATTCCTTTTTGGGGTCAGCAGCAGCAGCAGCAGTGGGCTTCGACTGAGAGGAATTATGTTTGTCCACTCGGCAAAGTGCATCTTGAAGTAAAAACCGTTTCTTATCGTTCTCAATATTGTCATTTTCAATGAATTTGCTCAGATTGTTCTCAAAGTGTTAGAGGGGTGAGAGAGCGAGTTATACTGGAGTCAATTTTTAGGTTATCGTCATTCTCTCTTTTAGAGAAAACAGTTTACAATTTCTGTACTTATTGGCAGTAGAAGTGTGAAAAAGCTACCGCCTGCCTGCAAAAGTCGTGTCCTTTTGTAATAATACAGTTTACTTTGAGATGTCCCTTTACGCACACAGGAACAATGTTGATTTGCCTGCTGCTTAACTATTTCTGCCGCTTTAACATTAACCTTGAAAAAATTTAAACAAATATCGGATATTAGATTAATGAAATCATTGTCAATACCGTGTTTGAGCATAGCTTTTCTGTGCGGATGTTTTTAACTGCTTAGAACTGAAAACAGATGTCTAATTTAGGTTAGTTTCTGCAGTGTCATGATGCCGACTAATGGGTCCTTTTTGCTTTCAAAGGGAGATACACTGTTATTCCATCGTCGGCAATATCTGTGACTAAACGCAGATCCTCGGGTGTATTTTGATTAAGATCCAATAGGATGTAGCCTTAGGGTTTATTAGTTGCCTGATTGTATTTTGAGAGCAGAAATTTGGGGGCTCCTGGATAGATTTGTTTATTGAGAGTTATTAGCGAGCTAGAATCACGAACAACTCTGTAGATGATATAGTAGGTACAGTTCAATGCAAGTGTTCGCATACACTTGCTCTGATGAAAGAGATTGTGTAGAAACAGAGTAACGGAAATCTGTTCATGATGAGAGCAAACAGTGAACAGTTGTAGCATGTCATTGGACCATTGTTCAATAGATTCAGACATGTCGTCAATGATGAACCAAGAATTTTGATCAATAGTGTTGAAAAAATCAAGTCACTGTACGAAGTATAACTTCATCCACCTTATCGTGGCAGCAATTGCTTTTATTTCATAATATGACTCATGACATATCCTATATCAATAGTATATTTTTCTAGGCTTTACCGCAAACATTTTTTAACAATTTTTAATTATTCTAGTTAAGAGTGTTGTTTTGCCTGACATTGACGGTCCACACAGAAACGATCTGAATGGTGTTTTAAATTGATACATGTTCCCCTCAACAGTTCACCTGGACAACTAACTGTAGACTATGGCCGTCTGATGACTAAATAATTTCCCTATTACTACTACTCCGCTCAAGAATAATAATAATAACGAGAAGAAGAAGAATAAAGAATAACATTTTCTTTTATTATATACATAAAAAAAAAGGTGACAATACTTAAAAAAAAAAAAAATACTACATTGAAAAAGGCACATTAAACATGAATAAAAAAAATACACTTTTTTTTTAGTTTATTTATAATAAAAAAAAATACAACATTTACATAACCACTAGAAAAAAAAAACACTTAAAAAAATACACTTTTTTTTCTGTTTATTTATTTATAAAAAATACAACATTCATTGGAATAATGCGCACTTGAAATATCACTTTTACTTACAACATTTTAAATTTTGGGGTCCCCCCCCCCACCCCCGTGGGGGCAGCCACGGTAGCGGCCGGGGGCGGTAAGCGCCGGGCACCGGGGGGCCCGCTGGGGGGGCCCCGGGCCGGGGGGGCTGGACGTAAAGACTTTAAATTTTTATCACGTGCAAACACACACACACACATTGAAATGTTTTTTGGTTAGAAAAAAAAAGAATTAAAAAAAAAAACCTACTTACCCAAAAACACAAAAAAACCCTACCCCCACCATTTAACTTTTTTTTTTTAGTGAAGTTAATTTAGATTTTTTTTAACAATGGGTTTTCTTTAAAATGTTAAATAAAAAAGGGGGGTAATTAAATAATGATCGTGTGGCAGTACCGTTACACCCTCTTCCCGGACCGTGACTTTGTCCGATATGGTAAACATAGCAATTGTCCAGGAAATAAATATGTATCTTTTACATGTTTTTTTGCGTATAGACCATATTTCCACACTTGGAACACGTAAACCTTACCCACCGTGTCCCTAAGACCACATGTCAACAAAATTTCCTACAAAGCCTAAGCTCCTGCTGGAGCTAGCTTCGAATATTGAATTTTTTAAAAGTATAAATGCCACAAAAAGTTATTTTTTCAAAAATAGGGGGCAATTGCTCCTTATATCAAAATAGTCCCAACTACTATAATCAGCTCCTGCTGTCGATAGAGTTGAATATTGAAATTTTTATTTTTAAAAAGTATAATTTTAAAATAAATGAATTTTTTAAAAAAAAGGGGGGCAATTGCTACTCATATATAAATTTTCAACCAAACTAACATCAGCAACTTCTTAATCTCGAATCGACTAATGATCATATTATTAAATAAAATTTATAAAGCAAAACAAATGTATCTTTCAAATTTAGTTGACACTTTATAATAAGATATCACGGTTAACCACTACGATCATAATCGCCTTATTTTTCTAGCCCAGAATATTGAAATTGGTAATTTTAAAAATGAAAAAAACAGTAATAGTTTAATATAAATTGGTCAATTTCTCCTAATTACTCATTGGTCTCACATACTATCATAAGAGCCTGCTGAATATATCTACGAATATTTAAATGATTATTTTTTAAAAGTAAAATTTCATCAACAAGGTATTTTTTTTTTTCAAAGACAGGGGCAATTTCTCATTATATATAAAGTTTCATCAAAACAATCATAAACTACAGCTGAAGAAAGCTGCGCATATTAAACTTCTTATATTTTTATAGTAGATAATCATATAAATTGTATTTTTTAAATACTATGGGGGCAATTTCTACTTATTTATCTATTGTCCCCACTACTATCTAAAGCTCCTTCTGGCGATAGCTTCGAATAATCTACTTTTTTATTTTATTAAAGTAAAAATGACACAAAAAGGTATTTTTTAAAAAAAAGGGGACAATTGATAATAAGATATCACGTTTCAACACTACAAACCTAATCTCTTTCTGTAGCCGTATTTTACGATTTAATTTTTTTAAAGTATAACTGAAAAAATAATTTTTTTCTTCAAAAATTGTGGAAACTTGCTCCTTATATCTCAATTGTCACAAATAATACCCTAAGATCCTGCTGGAGATCGTTTCGAATATTGAACTTTGTATTTTTTAAAAGTATAAGCTCCATCTGTCGGTGTTTGGTGGTGTTGTTACCTTCTCAATAATCAATATTTTCCTGGGTCTTTTGTCCGAAGATTTGTTTGAAGTTAATCTGGGATAGATAAATTTTATTAAGAGAGAATAACTTTTGTCTCCATCCATATCAACAATTAAAATGTTGGATGGTCCTTTTTTAGAACCTCTCCCGGGGAGGACCCTTGGGAACCGGGAGCTACCTTCGATGTTGGAGGATCAATACCCGTTCGAGGTGGGGGGTATCGGACTTCACAGCACTGATCAAAGAGAACAGCCACACAGTCTTTTTCAAAAACACCTAAGTGTTTCAATTAAATGACCAGCCACAGGTTCACCCAAATAATGTTTCTTAACATTGCTGCGAAGACATATTTGGAAATTATCAAAAAACCTTTTTCCCTGTGTAAATTGCTTATTGAAGATATACATCTTGCTATTTAAAGTCCGCTTTGCATGCGACCCACTTAGAATTCAAATCAGATTAAAAAGCGATGGTAGATCCGATAAGGTAGCGGATATATACTAATGCATTAGGTCAAAAATACCAGTCTAAAAGTGAGCGTCAGCTGTATATTAGAAAATTGTTTTCGCTTTCGTTTTTTTCAAATATTTTGTTTTTTTGTCTAAATTGAATATTGTAATTTTTTAATTATTACTAATCTTGGTTATAATTTAAGTTTGTTGGTTTTTTTTTTTTTTGTTATAGAAAATAATTATAATCATTACCTTACATACAAAAGCTAATTTGTTTAATTTAAGAAAATTAAAAAGTTTTTATAAACAAATCTTATGTTTTAATCATCAAAATCTATACGCCTGAGAAAATTTACCTTATTTTTGAAAATAGGGATGGAAACAAAAAAAATTATGTATATACTTACATATTCTGACAGGGCTTCTATATCTGAACTCCTTGGCAAAACTTGAGGGGGGTTAAGCTCACAATCTTCAGTAGGCTGAGCTGAGGCATATAAAGCAGTCCACTCCCTTTTCAAGTTCCTTCCAGCTGGAATGGAGCTAACAAGGGGGTCAGAGGACCCTGTCATTAAAAGATTCGCAGGCATTGACTGGTCCAGGTCTTGTGTAGTTCTAGCAGCGAATTTGATAACTGATACTCTTGCAGCTTGCACTAATATACCTTCGCTCAATATTGCTTCCTTTTCATAAGGGGTCTTATTGCACGTATATTATTCCTTTAAAAAAAAAAAGACAAAAATTTAGCATGTAGCAAAAATGCATTTTGGGTTTGGAAAATAATTCAGTTTATGTTAGGCGTCTAAAGTAGTGTAAAAAAAATTTTTTTTCAATTAAATAAATATTCATACTTTTCCTTTATTAACAAGATAAAATACTCATTGTTACAAATTTAGATTTTTTTTTTTAGAATAAGAAAAAATTTGTTTTTCTGATTCGAGATTATCCGGTCTCTGACACTTCCTTCAGCGAGCTTCCTCTTTGTATACTCAAGCGTAAAATTGTTACTAATCATGCGGTTATGAACATTTTTTGTGAAATTCAAAGTCAATTTAGTCAGAAATTATTAAAACTCTTTGGTATAACAGCCTTTTTTCTCTTTAAACTATCAGATTTCAATCAAATGTATAAATAGAAATTTAGGAAGTGGAAAAGTTAATTAACATGGCTCAGTCAATCCCCGTAAGCAGCATAGATTCTAAATTGTTTTTTTGATTCTTCTTCTAAAGACGAAAAGCATCATTAGCCTACTATGATCTAAAATATCACTGAAATAGATTTTCCAGCAGTACATGATAACGAGCTAAAAATAAGGAAAAAACCGAAACTCAAAAAAGGAAGCTTTTGTAACAATTAATACGCTTAACTTAATAACAAGACAATTTCTTTTTAATATAATAATGAGAATATTTTTTTTTTACTCACCAGAAATTGCTTAGAATTATCCATTTTTCTATGTAAATGTTTTTTACAAAAAATGCTTGTAGTGTTATCTCTAATATAAAATATTAAAAACTTGTGGATAATCTAATATGAAACCTTAATATATAAAAAAAATAGTTGGAAAATAAAAAATAGACACGGGTTTTGCTTTATCACTAAAAAAAAAAAAAAAAAGACATTGAAATTTGAAATTGCTTAAAACCTATTGTCAATGGTTTTTTGACCAGTAGACTGAACTTTTGAAATTGCGTAAATCCTCCTGACAAAGAGTGTAATGACCAGTAGAAGTAAAATTAACAGAAAAAAAACTGTTTGTACGGGCGCGTACGCAAAGTATATACCTTCAAGCAAATTCCATATGATTTTTCAAATTACTATAGAAATGATACCTCTTTGCAAATGACCCTGGTAACCCAATTACTTGAAAACCTAAACACATATCTATGCCTTCAGGCGTAAGTTTGCATTTAGGTTTTCAAGTAATTGTACGGTTACTACT
>NW_028300689.1:0-1000 GCF_049724085.1 Artemia sp. Qi Xiang Cuo
AAAGAATAGATCGTACTATATGAAAAAGGGGAAAGTTTTATTTGGTTAACAAATACCCATGATACAATTAATAAAATGATACAATTACATTAAAAAGGGAACATGTCTCGTTGAAATACAAGTTATTTCTGAGCGCGAACTAGATGAGTGGAAAAACTCCAAAAGGAACTTAATTAATAGTATTAGTATTAGTAACCCAAGGGATAGGTACCCACTAACAAGATCCCAATTTTTAGAAAAATTTAAACTAGATCACATCCAAGAGGCAGAATTAAAAGAACAATTATGCGAATTGCTCTGGAACTTTAGAGATATATTTTCTGCGTGTGAAGAAGCCATTGGACTGATACCGTTCTATGAACATTCTATTCAAAGTACAGGTTTGCCTGTGGCCAAACAACCCTATCGCATTCGCCATCCTTAAAAAAATTGGTTGAAAAATAAACTCCAACAATTAGAGAGAAATAATATAATAAGCCCAAGTATAAGCATGTATTCGGTCCGTGTTATATTAGTACCAAAAAAGAACAAGGGCCTTAGGCTTGTAGTGGACTATAGAACCCTAAATAAGCAAGTAGTTAGTGATAAATTTCCCCTGCCCCGAATCGATTAAATCCTGGACTCCATCTCAAACAAAAATGAAATTTTTACCCCCCTCGACCTCACACAAGGGTATCACAAAGTCAAGATAGCAGATAATGAAGTTTATAAGACGGCATTTTCTACAACTGAATGTGGTTCTTATGAATATTTAAGAGTACCCTTCGGACTTAAAACTAGTTCAAGCGCATTATGTAGACCTTTGTTACACTTATTACGAGGCTTATTACGAGAACATTACTCATTTTGTTGATGATGTAATTTGCTAAAGAGAAAACCCGGAGGATATTTTAGCCACATTAGCCAAAATTTTTGAAAAATTCACGGAAGGTAATTTGAAATGTAGACCTGAAAAAGTAAATTTACTTACAGCGTCCCATTTAGTTCAAAAGGGACGCTC